>NC_046663.1:112640384-112653716 GCF_010883055.1 Belonocnema kinseyi
TTCACTTGCTAATAGCCTAAAAAGCATCCCTGCGTGTCAACAATATGCTAGAACACTTTCGGGAAAAATGCAGAAGGCGGTTGTCCTTGGGTCACTCCGTGTCACTAAAAAAGATCAATTACCAAGAAAAAATGGAAAAGTTTAATTCTAGGGCAAAAAATTAATTAAAAAAAAAAAAATAAATAAATTTTCAACAAAAATGTTTACCCTTGAAGATAAAACTTCTGCCAAAAAAACTAAATTTTGACAAACTGATTCAACTTTTACACAATTAGTTGAATTTGGAGTTTTGAAACCAAAAATGGAATAATTACATTTGCAGTAAAAAAGACGATTTTTTAAAAACTAAGAAAAAGTGTTTTCAAGAAAATAATTGCACTTTCATCGAACCAGCTGAATTTTTAACAACAGAGATGAATCGTTAACTTAAATATGCAGTTAAATTTTCAATACAAAATCATCCTAATTAAAATTTTCTACCGAAAAATGAATTCTCAACGAAATGGTGGAATTTGCAAAAAATAATAGAAATGTCAGGAGGATGTAACTAAAAAAAAAAGAAATATAAATACAAGGGAAATAAATTACTAATAAGAATATTATATCGTAGTAGCCGCAAACTTCATTTTCAAAATCCCTGACTTTTCCATGACCAATAAAATTCCAGGTTCTCCTTTTGACCTACGACCACACTGTACAAATAGTGCTGGATAACTCAAATTTTAACAAATTTTAATAAATAATAGCTTATTAAACGCGGAACTGAACCTAATTTCAATATATTGACAGCAAAAAATTACCACATTAAAAAAATATAATTAAATTGTTGTTAAAGTTGAAAAATAATTGGGAATAAATAAGAAAATTTCACATATTTTCGATTGCAGCTTCCTGAATATTTACCGTGATAAAACGAACAATCTATTCTTAAAAAGGTGTGTTTTCTATTTTAAAACCAAACAAAAATTATAAATCAAATGAAAAAACCAGAGCTATCAATTATTGTTTATATATGAACCTACCAAAAAACGGTTTCGCAGCTTTTTTTCGTTCAGCAGTTAAGGCAATAAAAAATCCACGAACATGAGCAAAATTGAAGGACTTTTCCTGGCTTTTTTAATTAAAAAAAATGCAAGGACTTTTCCAGGTTCTCAAGAATTTTCGGGACGCCAGGCTATTTGTATTGAAAATTCAGTACACGTAGCCCCGGCCTTTATAAAAACTGAGATTGTTTTAAATCATTTATTTACAATTTAATGAAACCCTCAATGAACTTACGTCTCCACGATGAATTTTTGCTCCTTTTCTTTCGCTATGCGAGATTTACAATATTCAGTCTTTTTCTTTTTTAATTCGGAAGACTTTAGCTCTAATGAGTTTTGCTTTAGTTTAATCGCAGCTTTCTTGGCTGTTGAAATTTTTGAAGTTTGTGATTTCTGTTCCTAAATAGATCCAGCGAGAAAGAAAAAAATTGAATTCATTTAAACATCGTAAATTTGAATTTGAAAGCATAACGTAAGAAAATTGACATTTCTTAAAATACTAAACCTTTTGGGAGCTTTCAATTTGACTTGAAGATACGCGTTCTGTTTTCAATGACTGATAAGTATGATAGAGTTGGTCGATTAATTTTGGAGGGGTAAAGGAAGGGATTAGTTGCTCAGTTGATGAGTTAATGGATCTTTTTTTACTTTCTGCTATATCAGAAGTCTTCACTGCAGACGCTGAATAGCGTTTACGTTTACTCGAAATCGGTGAATCCATTTCTATGGGAGAAATGTAACAAATAAACTTTTTGGACGGAGGAATTTTTTAGAAATGTTTGCAAATAAATAAAAAGTATTTATAAATTACACTTAAAAAGAAATTTAAAAAAAATATAAAAAGGTTTAAACATTATTTTTGACATTTTCCTACTGTTGTAAACTTAGTTTTAAGAAATGAGCGTTAGATATGTATGTAGTAACAATAAATAAATATGTACCGATATTTAATAAAAATGTTATCCACGGTGGAATTAAACAAACTGGTTATTCGTCCCAGATCCCAGGATTAATGTTGCTTTATCAGAACTTTACCTATTCTAACCACCCTAGCCGTAAGATTATGTCTTACTTTTCCAATTCGAATTTATTGAGGATAAATACCCAAACAATCCTGACATAACCCATGAAAATAAAAGTAAGATAACATTTTTTGTTGCTTCTTACATATTTAATGTTATTGCAACATGGTTAGATGTTTAACATCAGACAAAATCTAATCAGCCATTAGTTTCTAAATTAAAAAATCAAGACTTTTTTTACCTTCAATAGAATTGAAGGCTTCCAGCCCTTATTTTTGTACTTTAATTTGTATTTATTTCGGTTATCAATGAAATAGGAGAAAAAATATTTTAACAGACGTCACATATAATAGAGTAGTCAGAAAAACAAGTCATTAAAAATTATCGTAATAATCGGATTTAATACAATGTTCAAATTTAAAAAAAATTTTCTTTTTATATTTACGACCATTATTTGTGAGAAAATATAACTATTCCGATCAAAAGAGAATACTTACGCGCACATACTGCAAACAAATATATATCTAAAAATGCTGTTTCCGTATAAAATTAATTTAATATTCTAATTTTCTTTAAATTCAACAAATAACCAGTTAAGTTGTTCAATCTTGTCAAAAGAATCAAGTGACAACGCAAACAAGCAAAAAGCTATTATAGCGAAGGAACAATAATAACCTATAAAACATATACTCTACTTGAAAAGTATAGTCAATTTTAAATCGGTGTTTAAAGCAATTTTATTTTCCAAGCATTAAATTTTGTTACCAACTTGAAATAATATTTCCTAGAAAGAGAAAACTTGTAGATTTAACTACATGGACAAAGTAAACAAGGAAAACGGTTACTTGAAAAGTAGATCCTACCGCTCAATCGCTTTATTGATTGCCAAGACGCCCCGTAGACTGAGAGAGTTTAATGCGTAAGAAGAAACATATTGACGAAAATAAATAAGAAGTCTGCAAATTACCTACAACTCAAATAGATTTACGAGTTCGCAGATTCTGGGCTTACAGATTCGTCCCGGTTGACGGCTTGTAACGAACCGGAAATCAGTGTTCCCAATTATTCTCCACAACTATACTGCGCATGCGTCGAATTAGCAGTCTTATTTGCTGAAAATGGCGCGCTTTTTTGAAATTATTAAATGTGTAAATCACATTTTCATCACACCGCCATCATTAATGCGCTTTTACGTACTGCGAATGATTCCTAAAATAGCACTTTTTAGCATAGGCCGTACATTTTTTACTTAGGATATTTAGAGCATTTATTTAAAGTAGTTAGGGTATTTACGGTATTTTAGTATCGACTTCTCACCTCACGCACATTACCGGACTCCGTCTCTGGACCCTCTTGGGCTTTTAGATTAGGACTCGATGCAACATATTTGCACTTATTATTTACTGGTATGATGAAACATACTATGCGAAACTCGGCCCCTAAGTGTAACTTTGCCTCGTCTAAATTGCAGTGCTCGTCTCGTCTTGTCTACGCCTCGACTCCGACTCTTACTGCAACTTTCACTCTCGGCCGATAAAGTACCACTTTGGGTTCTTGTATCACAAATAATTGTTTTGTAATAAATAATCATTGCAGAATTCATGAAAATTATTTTCAGTTCAGAAAATAGTCTGAAGAGAAAAGTAAATTATTATTTCTATTTTACTCTTTCCAAATAAGTAATTGATTTTTAATTCAAAGGAAGGAATAACTTTCTTCACAAAAAAATGTGAATAATTAATTTTCTTATACTCATTTTATATCTTAAACAATTGATTTGCATATTTAACAATTTCACATAAACGCGTGAACAACTTTCAAAAACGCTGTTGGTGCGACGCATGCGCAGTGCCGTTATGGAGCAGCATTGGGAACACTGCCGGAAATTAGTAGTTACATTTGAATTTTCAAATATTGGCGCGGAGAAGAAAATGATATAAAAATAAGTATTAATTAAGTTATTTGGTCATATTATTAACTTTGCTAAAAACGTGATCATTTTCGATCTTTTGCATAACAAACTGCGAACTAATAATATAAATTTACGTAAATATTAATAATTATTATTATTTTAGACACTGTAAAAATTGATTTAGAAATAAAAATGTATTTTTCAATGAATTTTTACTTTTTAACAGTGTGAAAAGAAATATTTTTCAATACATATGTGTCATTTTTTCTGACACAGTGTTACGTACAAAACTTTATCATTCATTGTGAAATTCTTGATAGCAAAATTTAAACAATTTTAAACGTAATATTAGAGCTTATGCTTAATATTTCAAATTTGGAAAAAAATGGGAAGCGTACCTGTCTAAAAATGTTACATACACACATGATGTAATAGAGAAAGGTGTGCTCCCTTGGAAGACGAATTTTCGCCCGGTTCTGCGCTCTTCCAAAACGCGGCCATATTGAGGAATCCACCAATATGATGAGTTTGTGCGAAATCAAATTTCAAAGCAAGGAAAATAAAGTAATATTTTTCTATTCGCTCAAAACTTGCCAAAAAATGTATGAATCGTTTTGTTAATCTTAAATATGAACTGCAATCTAAAATTTTTCAACTATAGAATGTATACAAATGGAATATTGAAAAATATGTGAACTGCAATCGTACAAAAACCATGCCGACGATGTGAATCAAACTGTTTTTAGTAGAACGGAATTTCGTGAATGAAAATAAGACTAAATATATATATTTTTAAACATATTCATTTCAAAAAAATAAATATGTAACAAAAAAAAGTTATCAATATATTTTATGAACTTTTAAATATTTCAGAAATTTGCTTTCTATTGGCTGCGGTGCGTGCAGCAATGCGAATAATTGGGTTAGATTTTTTTCTTAATCTATTCAATTACCTTACTCTGATGTATGTCTAGTTATTACTAAACACATAAAAGCGTCCATAGGAATTTTAAATCTCCTCATTCGTCTTTTCGTCAACTTTTTTTTGCAGCTTCTTAAAAATTAAATCTTCGCTTGGTAAAAAGTTACTATGAAATTCGTTAAAAATTATTTCCAATACATAAGATGCATTTAGCATATTTTGGGACTTTTATGATTTGTTTATAACTTTTTACTTTTGAATAATCTAGCAGCAAATACCAATGTAATTAAATTACATAATACTGAGAGTTTGAATTCCCGCAAAACTTTCTGATTGGTTCATTTCTCAATATGACGGATTTTCGGAGTTTTTTTTCATTGGTCGTGCGGTAACATACCTTTCTCTATCACATCATGCATATACATATATTTTTATAAGTTTTTTTCTAACTGCCCTACCGATAGGAATCTCAGAATATATGCTCAATATTCTCAAGGCTCTGAGAAGCTCTGAGAAAATCTCCGCAGCAACTCAGGTAGATATATTTAAAGGTACAGTAGCTCGTTTAAATGTTTCAAAGGCTTTAAAATGTCCTTTCCGAAATTGAAATAAAAATACGATAATAAATAACAAGCAGAGAGGCTGAAATTGAAATAAGAATTCTATACAATACAATGTTTCCCGTAAATGGAATGAGATAAGCAAAAAAGACAACAGTTCTTAATTCAAATAGAAAATTGTATATTAGTATATAAGTTATAAATAAGTATAATGAGAAAAACCATCATAAAAAAAGTGTTAATAATTTGAAGAAAAATTTTAAAAAGTAGAATTGGGTTAGCGACGACCAACTATTGTAACTAACTCTGCCCGCCCGGTAGGGGACGAATACAAAAGGAACATTATATTACCGTCGCATCACTCTTAAAAGAACCACTAAAAGAACCTTGGAAAGGACCCAAATCTCTCAGACTATCTCAGAGACTAAATCGTTGAAAATCGACTCTGCTTATCGTATCAAATGGGCCAGGCTATTTCGCTAGAGAATACTCAAAAATTTCTATCGGTAGGGATCTCATTCCATTTAAGAGAAACGTTGTATTAATTCCAATTTTAAGCATTTAAAAAAAGTTAGATAACTGCAATCATCGAACCCCGTAGATTCCGAATTATTATGTCTTAGGCTGTTTACTATGACATTTAAAAAATTCAATTCTAAATTTTAATCCGAAAGCTTAACAAACGATCCTTGAGTGTCGGCTACTCTATTGATATAGCCTCTCTGCTTGTTGTTGATGATCAACTTCTTGTTTCGATTTCAGCCTCTCTGCTTGTTATTACAGGCATATTACAGGAAGATATTAAATTTTCGTGCGCAGTTATCCTCTGCATATACATGGAAAAGTGTACGAGTGAGAAAGTTTGTCAAATTGACGTGATTTTAGGCAACTAGATCGATTATATTTTTAATTATACAAGTGTTTTTACGTTAAAAAATATTTGGAAATGTTCGAAAAAAAACCAGTATTCTTCATTACAACGTACGATTTAAAAATAATAATGTATCACAATTTCAAGATCAAACAATTTCATTGTATATTCTACATACTTATCACATTTATAATGCACTCTTTTAACTTTGCAAGTCTTAACGTTGAAGTTCTTCACTTCACTAGACCAATAGACACTTTAATAATCTAAAAAATTATAACTTGCAATTGAAAAAATTTTGTAACCTGCATTCAAAACAAACGAACATAACCTCTCTAACTTACGTCAATTTGACCAACTTTCTCACTCACATTCTTTTCCATGTATAGGAAGAGGACAACTGTGCACCTGCGCACGAAAATTTAAGATCTTCCTGTAATGTGCCTATCAATTACGGTAATGTTCCTATGGCCACGTGGCGAAACGGAGTTAGATCTTCTTATTATTCCTTCGTGGGAACCACGAACGTCCAAGAATTCGTTGTTTTCCAACAAATGGATAACCAGGGCCAGTTCCGCGCACATGCGCATTGGCGGTTGCTATGACAACATCCGTTGGAAATTTTGTACATGTGTGTGCGTGATTGAACCAGCCCCCTGCCTCGATCGTGTATGTGTATGCAGTAGTAGTTTTCTTACGATCCGGAGGGGAACTGTCGGTCAAACTAAGCCAACAAATGGCACCACAAAAAGGAGGTCTGTCTTTTTCATTGAATTGCATTAAGAAAAAGCAAAAATAATTAAAAACTTGGTGCTGTTTGCAAATAAACAGAAAAGAATATATAAGAAATAAGAGTAATTATTACTAATTATTTCAAAAAAGAAAAAGTCATGGAAATATGTAGCTTAATGTGAATAAAATTTCATTTTGAGATACATTTTGAAAGCAGTTCGAACTTTATATTTTTGTGATTTATTTTGCTCATATTATTGATTTTATTATTTGTTAAATTTAAACAAAATTATTTATTGTTGAAATTATTAATGTAGCTAATGAATAAATTAATAATATTTAAGACCTCAATGACAAAAATATTTAAAACATATACATGATCAGAAGAATTAAGGAAAAATATATTACTTATATCTACTATAAATATAATAATAATTAGAATATGTCAGACTACAACTTAAGTTGCAAAGTAAAGAATCCTTGTTCATTTAAAATCTTAAAAATTTCAAGTTCTGAAGGAAATATTTTTAAAAATAAGTGGTAATTGTAATTATAATGTTTGAGGGAATCATTTGGAAAAAAGTCAATGACACGAATGATTAACGAGAAAATGGAATTAATGTAATGTATATATTTATTTAAATTGAATTAAACATCATATATACATTTATACAGTTCAATAATTTATTTGTTTCTTAAACTTGAAAGATTTTTTCTCGCTGCATTCAGCCCCTAATAATTTTATTTAAAAATTTTAATTTAAAGGAGATTTTAGATTAAATAATTAATTATATTATTGCAAACCTCATTTCTAAAATAAACAGACTAGAAGCTATTAAAATATATAAACAAACGTACTGTACTCATGACGCACAGTTGGAGGAAATGCACTTTTTTAATTCAAAAACGTCCAGAGCCTTCAATTTTCTTGCGATTTTCAACTTTCTCTTTTAAATTAAAGATCATTAAATTCTATAGATCTTGACTCTCCGAAATTTTGTGTCAAAATATTAGAATTTGAGATTTTTCAAATTATAATTTCCTTCAATGGCTAGAACGACTTCAAGTATTCCTTAAAATAATAAATATTTAATAATATTTGATAAAATATAACAATTTAAATTTATGCAAACAAATTAGATAACAACATTTAAAATGTTTGCCCTTTCGCATAGAAATTTTTTTTGCAATGGAAATGTTTTAAGCTATTGGACCAATGACTGCTAGTCACAAAAATATTAAAAGAGTTAACAATAACCACTGTTATTAACAATTATTGTGACAAAATATTGAAACTTGAGGTTTTATCAAATTTAAAATTTCTTTGATGGCCAAGTCGGTGGGTTATTGTCAAAAGATTTTGTATTGAGTGAATCTTAGCATGCAGTGTTATGATTCATTTCCAATCTATTACGATTGATAACCCGACTTTTTCCGAGTGATACTGCCAACATTGGGACATTTTTTATGTAAATTGTTTATAAACATGTAAGTTGTTATATTCCACTAAATATGATCAAAGATACATTTTTTAGGGATATCCGTAGTCATGGTAGCGATTAAAGAAAATAAAAATTTTGATAAAACCTTACATTTGAGTATTTTGTCTCGAGAATTATTCATAACAATGGTTATTGTTAATTTCTCACATATTCGCCCAACAACTTAAAATATTTCCAGTGTAAAAAAAATTTCTATGCGCAAGGACCAAAATTTTGAATTTCTTTATCTAATGTATTTACAAAAATTTAAATATTTTTTTTAAATCTCAAATTCTAATATTTGGCCACAACAATTGTTTATAACAATAGTTATTATAAACTTTTAATTTATTTTTGTTATTAAATGTAATTCCTACATTAATGTGAAGCACTTTTAGCACCAAAAAATGTTACCGATAATAAGACTATTTGTTAATTTGTTTATCAAATTTGTTTCCAACAAATAAATGGAATGATAAACAAATTATTTGTATTTTATGAGTCCTTAAACATTAATATTAGACAATATAAAGTTTTCCTGATCAGTTATCAAAGCGTAAAAAATTGTTATGTACAAAATTTCAGTTTTTCCATGCTTTGAATAGAAAAATTATTAATAAACAAATAGAGAAGACAAAAGTTCGGAGCGTCAAGCTGAACGAAAAAAGTGAATTTCCTCTTACTATCCGCCATGAGTACGGTACGTTTGTTTATTGAGTTTAATAGTTTATAGTCTGTTCATTTTAGAAATGAGATTTGCAAAAATATAATTAACTATTCAATTCAAAATCTCCTTTTAATAAAAATTTTTTAATAAAATTATTAGGGGTTGAACGGAGCGAGAAAATAGCTTTCAAGATGAAGAAATAAATAAATGATTGCACTATATAAATGTATATATGATATTTGGTTCAATTTAAATAAATATATACATTATATGAAATAAAATTGAATCCACTTTCTCATTTATTAGTCTTTTCATTGACTTTTTACCAAATGATTCCCTCAATATACAATATACGTCATATATTTTTTACTAATCCTTCTGAGCATGTGTATGTTTTAAATATTTTTGTTATTGAGGTCTTTAATATTATTAATTTTTTCATTAGCTACATTAATAATTTTAACAAAAAATATTTTTTTAACTTTAACAAATAATAAAATCAATAATATGAGCAAAATAAATCACAAAAATTTAAAGTCCGAACTGCTTTCAAAATGTATCTCAAAATTAAATTTTATTCATATTAAACCACATATTTTCATGGCTTTTTCTTTTTTTAAATAATTAGTAATAGTTTACTTATTTTTTCATATATTTGTTTTTGTTTAGTTGCAAACAGCATCAAGTTTTTAATTATTTTTGCTTTTTCTTAATGCAATTCAATGAAAAAGACAGACCTAACTTTTGTGGCACCATCTGTTGGATTAGTTTAACAAACAATTCCCCTCCGGATCGTAAGAAAACAGAAAAGTGGGGGCGATGCATGGGGCTGGATTGAACCAAATCCCATTTGAACTAAAAAGGTTGAATAACGCTGAATTTTTTTGGCCTGTACAAAAAGACAAGACAGATGGGATGTTACTTATTTAAAATGGTAGAATTAATTTCAATTCGAGGCGTTGTGTGGCGTTCCGTGTACAATCCTTGTTGATTCAATTTAAATCTTGTGGCGGGAAGTGAAAATAGAAACGGTAACTTGTGCTCAACAATCATACTATTATTTTGGATTCACTTAAAACGTACGTAACAATAAAAGTTTAAATAATTTAATTAGTTATATTTATTATAATTTAAAATTTGACAATTTTATCAATAATTGAAAGCATGTGAAATATTGGAAACCTTTCCAGTTCAACTATAAACTATGGATAATTATCACATTTTTAGCACATATTCTGAAAATGTGATAATTATCCATGGTTTCTGATTGAAAAGATAAAAAATTATTTAATTGAAACTTACAGCGTAAAAAGTTAAACTCTTATTGATTAATAAATTATTGTGAACTCAGAATTGTTTTGAGGTTAGATTCACAAGAATAATTTTTCGCCCCAACAATTCTGTTTCATTAACTATTCTTTTATTATAAATTATATGCGCCCAAATCATTAAAAAATAAAAGATTTATCGACAATAATTTAGATATATCACCTATTAATTATTAGGAATTTAATTTTTAACGCTTTAAAGCCTTTCAACTATTATTTTAGATTCTTTCAATTTTAAACAGTGTTTTATTTTTACTGAAAGAATTGCCTAATTTTTTAGATACACTTTGTTGAAAATTCGACTTATTTGATATAAAAATAATCTAATTGATTGAAACTTCATACTTTTTGTTAAAAATTAATTTCTGTTGGTTGACAAATTTTTTTGGTAGAAAATTAGTTTTTTGGGTTTTGAAAATCAACAATTCTGTTTGGAAAAACTTTTTGTGGAAAATTCATATTTTTGGTTTGAAAATTTAACTTTTCTGTAATGACGCAACTAGGAGGTCCCATTCATTCTATAACTGAAAAAGAAGTCAAGGTATTCTACAGATTCGCTTTTGGTCTTCAAGTTGACGGAGGAATGTCTGTTGCGGATGATATGATCCAAAAATGAGTAATGCTAATAAAATAGTAAATACCTTTTTTTTATCATTAGTTTGAAATAAGAAACAGTGATTTCAAAAATAGGTTAAGATAACCCACGTTTGAAATTTTGTTTACTTGTGCATTGAAAATTTGGAGGTCAAAAACTATATAGAAGATTCAAATCAAGAAGTTCCATTTTGAATACAATTTCTACCCAAGCCATTTCGAGGTTCATGTCGACACACATATTATTAAGCTGAAGGCAATTTCTAGATTTCACAAAAAATATGATATTACCGTATCGAAAGATACTTCAATCTCATAGGAGGGCTTCATAACTCGTAAAAGCTAGTCAAACCCTTCACCAATTTTGTATGAAAATATTTTTAATCTTTTCGAATATTTGAAATGTTTGTAAAATCTTTTTTTGTAGCGCATCTATTGAAACTTCGAGTTTCGATACCTGTAGAGCGGGTTGAAATACGCAGGCAACGATCCCACCTATTTCATTCCAAATCCGAAAAAAGAAATTCCCTAATTTTTTATTTTTTTTATTTTTCGATTTTAACAGGTGTCGGTTTTGACTTGAAGTTTTCTATGTAAAATGCATGGGAAAAAATCACTTTTTTGAGCTTTTGGAATAAATTTTTAGAGTTTGAAAAAATGTGACGGGAAAGTATGGAGGCCTGTAGAGAATTATCAAACGAAGCCTTTCATGTATCATACATATATGGGTTTGATACACCTAAAACACTCCCACGCGTACCTGAAAACTACCCTTAAAACAAAAAATGTCAATTTTTCATGAAATCGACATTTTGAGTACTGTATTCTGGTCTTTTTTACTTAAAATTATTAATGTTGGTCTCACGGAGTATTTATTACCATTGGTTAATTAATTTTAAATTATTTAAACAAATGGAATTTATTTCAATACTTTTTTCAAAATTTTTTTCCCTTCAAATTATAACTATTAGTCTAGTGGAATATCTAATAACATTGGTTCATTAATTTTTAATTGTTTAAACAAATGGAATTTGTTTGAATCATTTTTTTTTTAATTTGTTTTTCCCCTAAAAATGATTAGTATTGGTCTAGTGGTATATTTATTAACATTAGTTAATTTATTTTCAATTATTTAAACAAAAAAAATCTGTTCAAATAATTTCGTTTCGATTTTTAAAAAATAAAAATTATTACTGTTGGTCTAGTGGAATATTTATCAATAATATTTAAGTAATAATTTTTATTGAAATTTTTTTTTCAAATAAAATTAATCAAACCACGTTGATAAATATTCCACTGAAGAAATATTAATAATTTTAAATAAAAAAAATATTTACAGAAATTCCAGCTGTTTAAACAATTGAGAATTAATGAACTAATGTTAATAAATATCCCACTAGATCAATAGTAATAATTTTTAAGGAAAATCGAAATTTCGAAAAAAATTGGTTAAATAAATCCCATTTTTAAAAATAATAAAACATTAATCAACCAACGTTAATAAACATTCTACTAGATTAATAGTAATAACTTTTAGGGAGAACAACGAATTTTCGAGAAAAAAGATTATTTAAACAAATTCCATTTGCTTAAATAATTGAAAATTAATTTACCAATGATAATAAATATATCCACTAGACCAATATTAATAATTTTAAGTAAAAAAAAAAAAACGAGAATACAGTGTTCAAAAGGTCGATTTCATGAAAAATTGACATTTTTGGTTTTAACGGTAGTTTTCAGCTACTCGTGGGGGTGTGTTAGGAGTGTCAAACCCATATGTCTGATAGATGAAATTCTTCGTTGGATAATTCTCTACAGGCCCCCACACTTTTCCGTCACTATTTTTCAAATTCCAAAAAAATATTCTAAAAATTCAAAAAAGTGATTTTTCCCCATCTACAGGTACCTCAACTCGAATCTTCAATAGATTTGCTATGAAAAATAATATGCATTACTGGGAATGTAACACAACGATCGCAACTTGTGTGAAGGCAGTCCTCACTTCGCTCGGACAGCGAAGTTCGCACTCGTTGCAATCGATGTGTTTCATTCCTCACGGTGAGCTGGAAGCCACTTTTAGCTGGTCGGCCATGCTGAAAAAAACGGACTAGGTAGATTTGTTTGGAAGGCTTTCAAGAATCGAAAAAACCTTGCCTCAAAATCCTAGCTGATCGGTTTTACAAATTTTAAGGAAAAA
>NC_046663.1:112653816-112659872 GCF_010883055.1 Belonocnema kinseyi
GCAAGGTTTTTTCGATTCTTGAAAGCCTTCCAAACAAATCTACCTAGTCCGTTTTTTTCGGCATGGCCGACCAGCTAAAAGTGGCTTCCAGCTCACCGTGTCCTTGTAATGCAACATGCTATTGCATATTTAAAATCATAGTGAAATACTCTAAATCTTTTTTAATCGCTTAGAATTTTTTGGAATATTCTTGAAATATTTTAAATTGTTTGGGAAATGCTTTAAATCTTTCAAATCTTTGTGAAATCGTTTATTATCATTTGGAATATTTTAAATGTTTGTAAAATAATTTAAAAATATTTTTAATCTTTTTGAAATTTTATCAATCTTTTGAAATCTTCTAAATATTTTGGAACGGATGAAATCATTGCAAAATACTTTTAATCTCCAAACTTTTGAAACCGTTTTGGATATATGAAATATTTGTGAAATCTTTTAAAATCTTTTGGAATATTTTAAATCTGTATGAAATATGAGAAATCTGAAATATTTAGAAATCTTTGTAAAGGTATTGTAACAAAGAAGCTTATTATTGTTTTTCTGCAAATAAAATAAACTATTTTCTTTGATGCTGTTAGTTTGAAGAACGTATAAGAAATTTTTGAGACAATTAAAACGAAGTTGATAAGAATTTTCATTGTTAATAAATTGAGTATATTATATGTAGAACTACAATAATTGCTTACAAAACAAAAAAGTGATAGTTATGTAGATCTTTCACCGCTTCAGGTTCTGTTTCCTTACGAGTAAACATGCAAGATGAATGTAAACATATGCCGAGGAGCTTCGGTATACATGACTGGAATTTCAATAAATTTTTGAACACGTCGAGGAGTTGACAACTCGACTGTTGAGCGTTCACCAGATTTCTAGAATTTAGATTCCAAAGTATTTCAAATATTGAAAAAGATTTAGAAAGATTTCTAAATATTAAAAATTTAATATATTTCATAAAGATGAAGCAACTTGACAGTACTTTCAAAGTTTTTACAACGATTTAAGGGTGTTGGTTTAATCCGACTTTGAATTTTTCTTAAACAGGTACGACACTGATTCCATATATTTTTTGCCCAAGGATTTGTGAACGAAAGAAAGAAAACTTTTCGAATATCCGTGGTTTTGCGAGATCCTCGGATCAATATAATGTTGAAAAATCAAAAAATTTCTTGAGGAAATGATTACACAGGCCCACAAAAAAAAGTTTTCTGCACGAGACAAGTGATTCGACTACCTTTATGGATTTTGAGCCGCTGAATCCGAATATGGCCTCAGAGTTTGTCCTACACGTCTCAGTTTTCTCCTAGATGCAAAAAGTAGGTCAAAGCCTAGGGATTGTCTAGTCACACAGGCCATACAAAAAATTTGTCTGCACGAGACAACTCAGTGGGCACCACATTTGGGGACGTCTTCACGACATCGTTACGACATCTTTATGACAACTTTACGACATCCTATGTCCATATCGTCCCGTTATTTTTGCGATATCGTAAAGACATCGTCAGATCATACGACTCATTTACGATATCGTAAAGACACCTTAACGACATGGACATTGGATGTCGTAAAGTTGTTGTAAAGATGTCGCCAAATTTTGTGTCCAATGGGAAGTGACTAGGTTACTCTTATGTATTTTGAACCGCTGAATCCGAATATGGCCTCAGAATTTGTCCTACACGTCTCAGTTTTCCCCTAGATGCAGAAAATGGGGAAAACCTTGGGGATTTTCTAGTCACACGGGCCATACAAAATTTGTCTGCACGAGACAAGTGACTAGGCTACTCTTATGGATTTAGAGCCGCTGACTCCGAATATGGCTTTAGAATTTGTTATATACGTCTCAGTTTTCCCCTAGATACAAAAAGTAGGGAAAAGCTTAGGAATTTTCTGGTAACACAGGCCATACAAAAAATTTTTCTGCACGAGACAAGTGACTAGGCTGCCCTTATGGACTTTGAGCCGCTGAATCCAAATCTGGCCTCCGAATTTATCTTGCACGTCTCAGTTTCCCTCTAGATGCAGAAAATAAGGAAAACCCTAGGGATAATTTGTACGTTATTTTAATAATACCAGTATACGCGAAAAAAGGTACATCGATATTATATTGTTAAGTGAAAAAACTTGTAGAGACTTAATTTGTACGCAGAAATTCTTTAGTGTGCCTTCTATTTGCCCTAGCTTGAGTAATTCTAGGGAAATCAAAGGTCTTTCTCTGATTATATAGATTTACACGGGAACGATTAAAAAACCTAATATACTTTACAGTTTTGCGTACAAAATCAGTCACATGTCCCGTGCAACTTTTTTTTGGTGGGCCTATGTGACCAGAAATTCCCTAGGCTTTTCTTTACATTTTGCATCTAAAGAGAAAATGGAACAAGCCCGACAAATTTGGGGTTCAAATTTATATTAGGCACGCGAATCTACAAAGGATATGGCACCCCCCCCCCTTCCTACCCGTACAAATCTATATAATATGAGAAAGACCTTCAATTTCCATAGAATTACCTAAGCTAGGGGATACAGAAGGCACACAAAATAACGTCTAGAATATCCCTAGGTTTTTGCCTATTTTCTGCATCTAGGGGAAAACTGAGATGGATACGAGAAATTCTGAAGCTAGATTTGAATTCAGCGGCTCAAAATCCATAAGGTTAGTCAAGTCACTTGTTTCTTACAGGCAAATTTTCTTATTGCCTGTTTGAACAGAAAATCTGTAGGCTTTTCCTTACTTTTTGCATCTAGGGAGAAAATGATAAAAGCTCAAAAAATTTAGTGATAAAATTCAGATTGACAGCGCAAAACTGCAGAGGAAATAGCATAATTCCTATTTTTTGCTTTATAAGTCAGTATAACGTGCGCAAGACTTTCAATTTCCCTAGATTTATCCTAGCTAGGGGAAACGGTAATCATACTAGGGTATTTTTGTGGAAGAATTTGGTCTTTACGAGTCCCGACACATAAGAATATGACACCAGTATGTTTATTGTTCCGTATACTGGTATTGTCAAAATAATATCCAGAATATCCCTAGATTTCCCCTATTTTCTGCATCTAGGGGAAAACTGCGACGTGTAGGAGAAATTCTGAGGCCAGATTTGGATTCAGCAGCTCAGAATCCATAAGAGTTTCCTAGTCACTTCTCTCGTGCTGACAAATTTTTTGTATTGCCTGTGTGACTAGAAAATCTCTAGGTTTTTCCCTACTTTTTGCATTTAGGGGAAAACTGGGACGTGAGGGCAAATTCTAAGGATTCGGATTCAGCGGCCCAAAATCCATAAGGTTAGCCTAGTCACTTGTCTCGTGCAGACAGAATTTTTTTGTGGGCCTGTGTTATTTTCCCGACAAATATGAATTTTTGGAAAGATAGAAACCAGCGGGTAGCATACG
Organism: Belonocnema kinseyi; assembly: GCF_010883055.1. Lineage (NCBI taxonomy): Eukaryota > Metazoa > Arthropoda > Insecta > Hymenoptera > Cynipidae > Belonocnema > Belonocnema kinseyi. Next base: position 112,657,204 of record NC_046663.1, read on the forward strand.
GCAGCATTTGAACGATTAGAACCGTTTGCTAATTGGACGGGCATAGACGAAAAGTGTCTGCATGATATTTATTTCCCAGTAATATTTTTCAAACAAATAATTTATTCGCCGAGGAAGCATCACAAGTTCTTATAAGGGACCAAAAACTCCGGGACACGTGTCTCATTATTTTTTAAGTAATATCGATTGATGATAGTCTCGTCAAAAAGTCAATGTCCCAGAAGAAGTTTTCCCCTTTGAGAATTGTAGTCTTGACTCACGGTCGATAACGAATGGGGCCCCGATTCCGCGTATAGAGTGAAGGTAACAGCTAGCCTGGTGGTTGATTCCAATGCAGTTACAAAAACACACACAGGGGATGACAGTTCTCTCTGCTTTTTGCACCATTTTGCAACGTATTTCGCAAAATTTGGGAACACCATCATCAAGACCTGTCCTTTGGAAGAGTCGTTGATCTCTAGAATTCTTCTATTATGTCAGAATTGTGAGTAAACAAAATAAATTAGCAAACGATTCTAATCGTTTAAATGCTGCCGTCCGCTGATTTTTATCTTTCGCAAAATTCATATTTTTCGGGACAATAATAATTTCCTCAACAAATTTTTTGATTTTTCAACAGTTTATTGATCCGAGGATCTCGCAAAATCCCGGATATTCGACATATTTTCTTTCTTTCGTTCACAAATCCTTCGCAAAAAATATATACGGAATCAGTGCCGTATCTTTTAAAAAAATTCAAAGTCTGATTGAACCAAAGCACTTAACTATTGAAATCATTTCACAAAGATTAAAAATATTACAAAGATTTAAGCAGGATTTAAAATGTTAAAATGATTTTACAAAGATGTAAAATATTCTGAAAGATTTAAAAATATTTCCGAAATATTGAAAGTATTTTGCAAATATTTCATATATTCCAAAATATATCGAAGATTTCAAAATATGAAAAAACATTCCATTATGATTTCAGAAAGATTAAAAATATTTGTAAGTGATTTTACAAAGATTAAAAATATTCCAAAAGATTATAAACGATTTCACAAAGATTTGAAACATTGAAAGTATTTCAGAAACGATAAAGAATATTTCGAAAATATTCCGAAAGATTCCAAGAGATTAAAAAAGATTTAGAATATTTCACAATGATTTCAAATATTCCAACAGATTTTACAAACATTTAAAATATTCAAAAAGATTAAAAATATTTTTTAAAAAATTGACGAAGGGTTTTGCACTAGCTTTTACGAGTCATGAAACCCTCCTATGAGATTGAAGTATCTTTCGATACTGTAATATCAAATTTTTGGTAAAATCTAGAAATTACCTTCAGCTTAATACTATGTGTGTCGACATGAACCTCGAATTTGCTTGGGTAGGAATTGTATTCAAAATGGAACTTCTTGATTTGAATCTTCTATATAGTTTTTCAGCTGTAAATGTTCAATGCACAAGTAAATAAAATTCCAAACGTGGATGATCTTAATATATTTTTGAAATTACTCTTTCTTATTTTAAACTAATGATAAAAAAATTTATTAACTATTTTATTAGCATTACTCATTTTTGGATCATATCATCCGCAACAGACGTTCTTCCGTCAACTTGAAGATCAGAAGCAAATCGGTAAAATACCTTAACATCTTTTTCAGTTATAGAATGAATGGGACCTCCTAGTTGCGTCATTACAGAAGAGTTAAATTTTCAAACCAAAAATATGAATTTTCAACAAAAAGTTTTTCCAAACAGAATTGTTGATTTTCAAAGCCCAAAAAACTAATTTTCTGCCAAAAAATTTGTCAACCAACAGAAATTAATTTTTAACTAAAAATATGAAGTTTTAATCAATTATATTATTTTTATATCAACTAAGTCGAATTTTCAACAAAGTTTATTTAAAAAAATTAGGTAATTCTTTTAGTAAAAATGGAACAACGTTTAAAATTGAAAGAATCTAAAATAATAGTTGGTAGGCTTTAAAGCGTTAAAAATTAAATTCATATTTATTAATAAGCAGACAGCGGACGAGCGTAGTTTGAAGTTGTGCACGGAGCGTAGCCTCGGCTCCCTCGTTGCGGAGAACCGTCGCATGGGGGGAACTGGTGGGAGAGTCGCGTGAACATTTGAGTGCCTATGGCTGTAATGATCAGACAGCATGCCATCCTCATTTGGACGAGCTGGGTAGTACCCAAAAAGTCCAACAGATTGCGCCACTTCTGCCTCTATGTAATGCCCGGGGATTTATTCGCGCGCGAAATTCGAGAATGAAGTTCTCCTCAACGATGTCCGTCGGACTTCGCCGCCGAAAGGAATCGGAGTCCTTGCTGCAAGAAACTAGAGTTCGCCTCGCGTTGTGCTGAAAGTCTTATAAAAAATTGTAATTTTTATTCAGAGACTCGACGTTTCGACAAAAATGAGAAAAACGACCGTACGGTTAAGAGATCGAAGATCGAGTGCTGGTTCTCGCCCACGCAGGGGCTGCTGCGGATCCTCGCCCCTCCATGAAAAAGGAGGTTGGGCATTGGGGTTGGGCCTCTTCTCCGTTTCATGCTTTTGTTCGCTTTAGCTTGCTTCTAATTTTCCCTAAACTCCTGATACTTACAATTTATCTACTCGTCTTTTCTAAATTATTTTCTACACTTTAATATTGAAGATCTAGCTAATCCAACTAA
>NC_046663.1:112659972-112662637 GCF_010883055.1 Belonocnema kinseyi
CCAGAACAGCAATTTCAAAAATATTTAAACCCTTAATAGTTGAGACATTTTAAATTTGTAGTCTTCACAGTATATTGAATAATTTCAAATTTAAAGCTATTTTAATATGTCATCTGAATTTTTAAATTGAAAGTGTTCGATAATTTTAGATTGAAACCTCTCAAATTATTTAGTTACAAATTAAAATCGCACAACTTTAAGATTTATTTATTTTTTGATCATTTGTCAACCCCCCCCCCCCCAATTACTTTTTTTGTAATAAAATAACGCCCGATTTTTGTAAAAATTAACAAATATATATTAAAGCTTCACTCAAGGTAATTTTTGTCCAAAAAGCTTGTTCCTGAATAGATTAATTCTTATTGTTTCCAATTTCGTTCTGTTACTTAGGGATTGTGTTTTTCATAGAAAAAATTGAAATGTGGTTTTTTCACGTTTATAAAATTATAATTGAAGGTCACTCGGGGTAATTTTCTGTGAAAAATATTGATTTACAAAGAATATTTGTCAAACAATAGAATTGATTTCTTCGCCCGAGATACAAACGTAAATTGTACTATAGTAAAAACAACTGGAAAAATGTAGACGAAATCCAAATTTGGTAAAGAAAACAAACCTTTGTCGACCTATAAATACGAATTTTATTCCCCGAAAGATTTTTATAAAAATCTCTTCGAAACACTTTTATTGCAACAATTTAATTGAAGAAAAATATTTGTTATAAAAATAAAAATAGTACAAATTTTACATACAATTCTTTAACTTTGGTAATTTTGATTTTATCAAAAAACGTTGTCAGGATAAATTGTTCATATTTTTGTGTATCATAAATGGCTGTGGATAGAATTTTCAAATTTTTTAAAAACTGGTCTCAAAAAATTTTAAAAAGCATTAACTTTTTGAATTTTTATCAAAAATGGCTGTTTAACGAACTCGATCTTTCTTTTTGGTCTTTCGAACAGTGTGTCAAAGTCCAATCCAATCGGACCAGTCTTTCGAAAGTTATCCGATATACAGACAACTACAACAACGACGACACCGGACAGACAAACAGGCCCCGACGTAAAAACTTGTTTTTCTGACTCAAGGGGCCTCAAAATGTCGACATTTGATAAAATCCGAAAAAGTTATTTTTCATTAAAAACTAATACCTTCTCATTTTGGATAAGAATATAAACATTTTTAATAAGATTTGTAGAAAATCTTTCAAATAATAAAATGATTGCCCGGTAAGTTACAAACGAAAAAATAAAATTTCAAAAAAATGAAGGTTGTTATAAATATTGAGCTGGACTTGAGACCGGGACAAATCGTCACACACACAATTCAGAGTGACAAATTTAAACTTGGAATGTTACGATTATATATGTTTTATTTGTTTTTATTTGTATTTCGAAGGTAAAAGTATTTTATTTTTATTCTTAAAGAACAGTTAAATAAGCATTAATTTAGAAAAAAATCAAATAAGCTGGAGGTTTCTGAATGTTTCAAAGAAAAGAAGAAAATTTGGAGCTTCTCAAGAATTTGAAATATTAGGATAACAATAAAAATTTCTGGGTAGATTTAAAATGATTTTTTATTTCAAAAAAGTACATAACTCAATTTTTTCATCCAGAAATATATATTCGATTATTGTATTTTCAATAAATAAATAATATTCAATAAACAATTTTTGTAATTGTTTAAATTCAGGAATTTTGTAGTTCGGTTATTTTATAATTCAGCCATTTTCTCTGGTGATTGGTAAAATTCGATAATATCTTATTGTCTGGAATTTTATTATTTGGTTATTTTTCAATTTACGAATTTTACAGTTTCGGGAATTTTATTTTTCGAGATTTTTCAGTCGCTTTTTCACATCACTGTAAAAATTCCGAAATTATAACATTTTCGAAATATAAAAGTCCCGAATTGGAAAATTCTCGACAATTTACAATCTTACCGAATTTGAGAATTGCCGACAGAAAATTTCCGAATTATATAATATCCGGGCTAGACAACTGTCTAATTTGAATAATTAAAAAATAGTTTGTTTAACAATTTTTTTTCAATAGAATAATAAAATATTTTTACTAAAGAAAAAACTTTTTTTAATGATTAAAGTTTCTAAAAATTATTGTTGGAATATAAAATAACAATAATTGAACAAATGTATTTTTTGATAAAAATTTATTTGAAAATGTGCATTGTATTTTTGTACATTACAGAAAACGCTCGCAAAAATGAAATCATTATTAAAAAAAATAAAAATAAAAGTCGCGTTAAATCAGCCTGCATTGAATCCTGCAAATTTTGTTTCATTTAAAGCTCACGTGTTTTAAATTTATGTTTGTATCACATATTTATACAATTATTGTTAATTTAAATTAAAACAATAATTTAAGAAAATTAAACACCAAACAAAATTTCTATAATAAAAATATTTGATTATTGTATTTTTAATAAATAAATAATATTGATCACAAAACTGTTTTCTCAATTTCTGCAATTCGGGAATTTTCTAGTTTGTATATTTGATTATTAGACAGCATTCGGCCTGGAGTATTATTATTCGGGAATTTTAAAATTCGATAATATTGTAAACTGTCCAGAATAACGTTTTTATAAAAATATAATTATAATTCCCAATGATAGGGAAATTGTTCTTTCGGTTTTTAGATGTTAA
>NC_046663.1:112662737-112665213 GCF_010883055.1 Belonocnema kinseyi
TAACTATTTTGGAGTAGAAAGAAGTGAAAAGAAACACAATTATAAAATCTGATTTTTTGTTTATGATTTCGTGATAAAGGAAACAGCTATTTATAAAATAATTTATAAAAAGGGCTTATAATTTTTGCCCAAAGAAGATAATTTCCAAATAGTTTAAGCTGCACTACTGGACCTTGCTTTCAACCGGAAACGTATTTATTTTTTATATTTACCTTCCCAAGGATGAGTGTTGTGAAAATTGAAAAGCTAAACTTTACCAGAAAATGCGTTTGCATTTGAAGTTTAGCTTTGAATCTTAAAGAGAAATTGTAATTTCGTGCTTATCCAATTTGAAATTTATATTTTTTTCAGTTCATAATAATTTTGTTATTGCATTTATATTTTGACACAATCTAAATTAAATTTTGTCATTTGGACAATCTTTGTTACATTAACACCAAAATATTAGCAAATATATTTGTTAGGAATTAAAAAATTGAGAAATAACAAAGGGCAAAATAAAGAAAACAAACATGCATTAAAGAGATTGCGAGGTTGCTTTGTTTATCTTCTTTCCTTACTTATTTTTTTGGTACGTAAAGTTTCACTTTTTATTTATATGACATTTTATAATTGGAAAAAAATTCGCGATAGTCAAAGAATGACATTTTGAACCTTGGTGCTTTATAGGTGAATTTTAATTCATGATTTCTGAACATCCTTGATTATGTCTGGTTTCATTCAAACATTATCCAATTCGTGAATTTGTTTTCATTTACTCCTTATTATGTATTCTTTATGTATGGATTCTCCTTATGTGTGCTTATCGAATGTCTCGAAGAAAATGTTCAGATTTCCGAAATGTTGCGACATTAGTAACATTAATAACACAGAAAATTGTTAATAGCATTTTAAATTAATAACACATTCATTAGCTCTTTTTAAGGTAAACAACTTTTATCTATTTATTTTTTTCATTGTTTATGTCGTTTGTCCAAAACTTATATCTTATATTTTTAATGTTGTTTTTTTTACGAATAAAACAAAAACTACCCTTCGCATCAAAAAGTAATTGATAAAAAACTTTTGGATCTTTTTAAGGTGCACAATATTTTATTTCTCTTCTTTTCTCCGCATCTTGCACAGTTTGATCACTAAATTAAATTTATGATTTTTCATTATTTTTGATTCTTTCAAAATTTGAATTTTCGATTATTCAAAACAATCTAAAAAGTTGTTATGATAATCTTGTAGAGCTCTCAAAAAGCAACGTTTTTCTTCTCTCGAGCTTTTTTTCAAGTCTCGCGCTCGTTAGTTTACAATTTTCATTTTGGTATTTTTTTTTAATTTGTTGAAAACGCTATAATTCTGGTAATATTCTTTTTATCAAAAGAAGTCGATGAGGTAAATTGTTCGGATTTCCAATTATTACGAATACCCGTACATGGAATTTTTAAATCTTGAAAAAAATTGTCTCAGAAATTTTGAAAATTCTGTAACTTTTTGAATTTTCACCCAAAGTAGTCAATCAACTTGATCCTTAGTTTCTGACACTTAAAGAATATACCAACGGCCAATATAATAGATTATTTTTTCAAAAGTTATTATACTTACAAACAAACATGTATATGGAAAGGCAGAAACACTCGTAAAAACCTGTATTTCGTGTCCAGGCGTAAAATTTTAAACAAATGTAATAACTTTTTTGATGAGAATGTAAAAAATATCTGTACTCTGAGTACTGCCGTGATTTAAAATGTTGAAGATTTGGAATTTCAAATTATTTAGTTTTCAAGATTTATATTTTAATGGTATAATATGAAATTTTGTTTGAAAAGTTCAATTTTGAAGACTTGCAATGGAAAATTCTTTAATTTTAACGATCTGCAATTTAAAACTCTTTAATTTAGAATATTTACAATCAAAAACTCTTGAATTTTAAATGATGTATAAATAAAATAAATAACAAATAAATTAATTAATTTAAATCTAACAAAATTTTAATTAAATTTAATTAAATAACAAAATAAAATAAAAATTCATATAAATTGTCATGATTTAGAAGATTAAAAGTAAAGAATTCTCAGTTGTAAATCTTCCTAATTCATGAAATTTGATATGCATATCATGAAAATTAATGAATTTTAAATTTCGAAGTATTGGGTTAAAAGTTTTAATTAATCTGGGGCCCAAAAAAATTACATTTAAATTACATTTGAGAAATTTCAACGGACATGTTCACCAAATCGTTCTCTTAGTCAAATAAATTCACCCATGTTTTTTATTTAAATATATATATATATATATATTAGCCTCTTCTCTGAGGGTTCAAAGTTTTCTGATTCAAAGTAGAGAAATCCTAACACCAAATACAGGTTTGACCCAGAGAGCAGTTATACAGGTGTATACATATGAAACCGGTATTGCCATCTAGCGGCCAGTAGGCACACTTGTAGGCACTGTCGGAACTTACCATTTGTGCTAATTGGCGTATTGT
>NC_046663.1:112665313-112673569 GCF_010883055.1 Belonocnema kinseyi
CAATTGTGAAAAACAAATAAAATGTTTTAATTAATTTATATTTAAAACAAAAAACCTTTGTATAATTCAATCTAAATGCAGCTGCAAACATTTAATTTGAAACGCGTTGAATTCGAGGTATAGTTTAAAAAGAAAACTGAAAGCAAAAGATCGACTTTCAAAGGAATCGAAAGAAAGTGGCTCGCTGGATTGCAAATGAACATGGAAAATGGTGTATTTTCGCATTTTTAAATTTTAAAATAAAACTTTTTCGCGTTCTAACAATTTCGAATCCCAGAATGTTATTTTTGACCTAACCTATAACTTATAACGAAAATTAGTGTTGTGTAAATTGTATTGGTATCTTAAAAGAGTATAAATAGTTCTTAAATTAGTTTTTAAATTTTCTGAAGTTTACCTTTTTTACATACCTAGATGTCAAAAAATCCTACCAGTGACTGAAATGGATTAAAAAAAAATCGCCAAGATCCAAGAATAAAAATTGAATGTACAGCGAATTTTTTAATTTTTAATTGTGATTATCTTTAACTTTGTGATATCAAAAATTTCCATACAATTTCTCTTCATTAATACTGTAGGAAAAAATTAACAAGATCGAGCGCCAAGATTATAATTAGAGCAAATTTTCTGTAATTCTATGGGGACGGCTGAAATATCCCGAAAAATAAACTTCCCGACTCGGTAAAACTCTCTGTCCCGAAAAATACAATTCCAAAACTAATAAAATTCCTGAACATTTTATAATATTAACGAATTTGAAAATTCCCAAATAATAAAACTACCCAAATAAAATTGTTTCTTAATCAGTATTAATTGTTTATTAAAAATACGATAATAAAATATTGTTATCGAATAAATTTTTGTTTAATATTTAAACTGTTAAAAATTGTTTGAATTTAAAATTAAAATTATAAGAAAAATTTTACCGACAAATTCATATACAAAAACACGTGTTTTTTAATTAACATTTCGATTTTTCGGAAGAACTTTTGTGATTTTAAAAATACTATATACATTTTCAACGAAAATATCTTATCCAGAAATATATTTTGTTTTAATTATTGTTATTTTAAATTTAAACAATAATGTTCAAACACTTCAAACATTAAAAAAGTTGTTTCTTTGGTATAAATATTTGATTATTTCAATTTAAAAAAATAATTTGTTAAACAACAATGTTTTCCACACTTGTTTATCTCGAAATGTCTTTTTATAATACCTTTTTAAAAATTAAAAATATGATTTTTCGAGAACATTTTTTTTATAATTAAAAAAAAAGACTGTACCGAAAACCTGGATCAAGCTTCAGATCTGAAAAAATTTAGCGATACATGCATGTCAAACTTTTCTAACCTCAAAAAATATTTCTACTGCTTTACCGTCATATTTTACGAAGAATGAGAAAACAAGAATTCGACTTCGTAGTACGATGAGGGCAGCACCTCGATAGGGCAGAACATGTGATGTCCTATATATATAATTCCCCACTCCGACGCCCCGTACCGCATCTACGTTTATAATATCTTTGCCTGTAGTGTGTGATTACGCGTTACTGTAGGGTTTTTACGTAAAATATCTAAGTGAAGTATTTTACGTAGAAAACATGCAAAATGACTAGTAAATAACGCACCAAGATGGCCGACTTGTAGAATTGTGCATACCCTCACTTTTTTTAATTTCTGGTACTGACATTAGTAAGAGTTTTTTCCAGTGTCAATATTGTTCATTAAAAAATAATAATATCAACTAAAGTGAAACAGATGCAAAAAAAAAAATACTCCGGGCTTTCATATATTCCATGGAATGATCCTAATTTTAAACGTCTACAAGTGATAATTGTGAAGTATTGTTATTTTTGTTCTTTCAAATACCTGTAATTGAAATGTATTTTAATATAATTTTTTTAGGAATACCGGTGCATTATTTAAACCTAAAAAGTCTTCGTAATTTGTTGTGCTGTTTCACATTTATATCTATTTCTTTATTATTGTTATTGTGAAATATTTGTGAATTTAATACTTAATAAATAAATTAATGTTAAGTGTTTTTGTCTACTGGTCAAAAATCAATATTTTTTCAATATTGAATTTGAACATTTGAAGAATATTTAAAAAATATTATTTTTTTACCAGTAGACAGAAAATACATCAAATCCAGTAGACCGGTAGACAAAAACATTTAAAAATAAAACATATACTGATAAACCAACTTTATTATAATAAATTTATGTACCTATATGATTTTTTGAATTTATTTCAAGAAATGATTGGAAATAAGGGCAACAAGTGTTAGCGCTGATGTTTTTGGAGGGAAACGGAAACTGCAGAATGTCATAGATTTTTTAAATTTATTTCACGTTACTAGTAGCATGGAAATGAAGTGAATCATGAAAGAAAGGTGTTATGAGTGTAACAAAACCTCAAATAGTATATTTGGAACAGGCAAGTTTGAAGTTTTCTTATTAGCAGAATAATGAGATTTTTTTCAATAATGAGAAGATAATAAAAAGAAACTCATTTTTTATATTACTAGAATATATAAAATTATAATAAATGTGTCAGTATGATATAGTATAAAAATATTAATGAAAGATTATATTACTGATTGGAGTAAGCTTACAAACAAATATTGTAATAAGGAAATGTGAACGAAAAAATGCGTATAGAATTCAAGTAATAAATTATTTATTGAATATTTTGGACCGACGAAATTACGAAATTGCATTTACGAAAATCGGCCACCTGTCGGTCAGCACTCATCTCTATTGGGTACGGACATGACTTTGTAATTACCCAGGAATGACAGGCAGCGCCCGCGGTGGCCTAAACCTGAAATTTCTAGCCGATGGAAATTTGACATTTACACAAGTTAGCACGTGTGTATCGTTTTTAAATATGATAAATAAATAGATGATTGCTTTGAAAACTTATGTAATATTTTTCAAAACGAAACTAAATAATAGAGGAAACTTTCTTGCAAAAAGATTTGGTGAAAAAATTGTATTTTCATTCCAGCTAAACGCGTTCTAGTTTCGTTGTTGGTTATGAACATAACCATAAAAATTTCCTGTAAAATGTCAACAGGCGGATTGATGATGTATATTTTATTTAGAACAGGACTTTAAGCTGTAAGTCATTCTATCGATTTTCATGCTGAAACATTGAATAAGGGAAAAAGTTTAGCAGCAAATCATGTGGTAAGGGTGCAGAAGTAAAAGTAAAGGGAATAAGCTAAATTCAGTGCACCGCTAACAGACTAGCGTCTGTTAGTTCTCTCCATTATGACGTTAAATTACAGGTGTTTATTACACAACAAATATATTGTAATACACAGAGAAGCATTAGAGAGATTTAAAATTATAAATTTCCTAACATTTTTCTTTGTGTTAAAAATATTTATAAATTATGAATGAAATACGGGACACTTACTGTGAAAAATTTAAATAAATAAGGACATGTAGGTTTGCTTAAAATTTTCCTTTTGATAAGTATTGCTATTTTTTAAATCCACTATTATAGATACTATGTATTTTTAGAGTTTCAATAAACATTTACTGTAACCTGATGAACTTAAAGATCAAAATGTGCTACAGGCTTAGGACATGAAAATACCAATCGTTTTTTATCCGGAATTGTGTAATTTGCATACTATATTATCCCTATGTTTGAAATCGAGCAAATAAAGAATATTTTTAACCTAGATTAATTCATTTTCAATTATTTCAACAAATTAAACTTGCTTAAATAATTGTTTTCTCAATTTTTCAAATGAATAATTATCATCTTTTCTTCAGTAAAATATTGGCCACCATTGGTTAATTAATGTTTCATTGTTTAAGCAAATTTCATTAATTTAAATAATTTTTTTCTAAAGTAATATTTTTTTAGAAAAATAATACTGTATTATTGTTAAGTGACAAAAACTTATTTTCAATTGTTCACCAATCTTGAAAGTAATAAATTATTACTTATTTTCAACAACATTAAATTTGTTTAAACAATACTTTTAAATAATATATACTTCATGAAATTCCAATTAAAATGAAATATACTCCATAAATATTATGGGATAATTAAACTTTCTAACCTCAAAATCTCACAACTAGCATTACGTTTACAAAAGTAATAAATCGTATAAATATAATATTACTGCCTTTATTAACACAATAATTTTTCCAGATATCTTAGTATTTCTTTTTCAAAAAACGAGAGTATTGAAATACTTTATGTGATATTTGTAATGCGCTAGGAGATCTGTCATTGACAAGAGAAATTCAAAACGCAACTCCGATCAAACCGTTTCATAAACACGAGCAAAAGTTTTTTTCTCTAACTCAAGATTTTATTAGCTTTCTTATAGGCACTCCCGTTATCTGGTAATCAAATTCTTATTTTCAGTATAAATTTATTTTCAATCGCATGTAAGCAAATGGAATTCATCCCTAAGAAATTGCCACTTTTAGGTAACAGATGTCGCCAGGCCGTTTCCGTGGCTGTACCCAATACAGGGGTGCGCTGACTCCGTTCAACGTGCAGAATCTGCGCAGACGCTTGATCCTGTGTTTCCTAGCACTCTTTTAAGAGCGGGAATCTCATCCACTGCACACGTTCTTGAAAAAAACCTCATCTTCTTGGTATAGGGCGGAGTTTCCCGTATAATGTAGAATCTGACAGCTCTAATGTTGTGGGTGGTAGTACATCCCGTTTAGATTTAACTCGATAAACATGAAACAAGGCATTACAGGAGAATTATACAAAATAGTATATTGTGCTATAAGTGCGGAAAGTAGGCTGTTTCGTACGAGTGTGAAGTTCGTTGTACGAGCCAGAATCAAGTCAAAGGCGATTTAAGGGCGAATCGAAGGCGAGCTGTAAACGAGCAAAAGACGAGCCGAAAACGACCCGAAGATGAGCCGATAGCAAGTGCTGTAAACTCCATAAGAGTTTCAACTGCCTACTTTTAGCTCCTGTAGCACACGATATGTTTTCTAACAAATGCGGGAAATTTTCGATTAAAGAAACGATAAAAAAATCAATTGTTTGAAAATTTATAGTAATTTTTGGAAATATATGTTAAAATTACAAAAATTTCGTAAATTTTTGGTAAACTTATCACTTCGAGTATGTCCAATAACTATTGACTACTCACAATCAGTCTCTCAAGCGTCAAATCATAATGAAGAGAGGTTAAGATTGCGACAGTCCTCGAAAGTAATTCTGAATCAAAATGCGCAAGCGCAACAGCAAGAAAAAGTAATCTTACTCAAAGAGCGCAAGCGCAGAAGCTAGAAAAAGTATTTTTATCACTGCTTTTTACTACGGTTTGGTCACTTCCCGCACGCAATACACGTGCATGCGTCAAAAATCGAACATTTCGTGGGTGCGTTAGAAAAAGATATTATTTATCTGGTCCGGAATTCCGAGGTTGGCATTTATAAATTTACAAGTTCGGTTCGTCCCTGTGTACTCATTTCCCCAGTGAAGTTTTGGAAGCTAAGTACTATAATTTTTAATGTTTCTATGTGCGGTGTAAAATTCCCTGTCACAACTCTGGAATACCAGACAGGCACTTTCATCTCTGTCTTTTTCTCTAAGAGAAGAAATTTTATTTTGAAACTGGTTAGTTGCCAGTAGATCGGACTATTGTAGTACCTTCCACCTACTAGTCAGTCCTAATTAATGATTAACGATTATTGGCTCACAGAACTAATCAAATTTTTTATAATTTGCTTGGGAGGGTCAGTGGAAAAAGCTTCATCATGAAATTGAAAAACGCTGTCCAGTAAGCTTAAGTATCTGAAAGCTATTCGGGGACATGCTATTACAGGCTCTACTAAATTCAAGCTCGAAGATCCATTTCTTGAGTGGCACGATCAGCTGGATTTTAATATGTAGGGACGTGACGTCAAAAGACGTTGGAGAGCCCGCTGGACCTCTGAAAATCCGACTAGATACATAAATCGATAAGCGGGAAGATTCAACCGCTTCAGTCCAAACGACAACGCTTCGTAAGTCCAACCAATCGCAGGTGATCGCAAGAGATTGTTTCAATTCCTTGCGTCCGCAGTGAATCAAAAGAACCACAAGCACAAAAGCGCAAGTTTTCAGTCGAGGAAGAGTGAATCCGATCAGCCCAATCAAACCCATCCAGGAAAGGACCGAAAAGGCGACGGGAGGCTTTCGAATCCTTCAGGAATTGCATCCAGGAGAACTGACCTGTTATCTTTAGCGCTCATGAGCAATTCAAGTCGAAAAGTATTCACCTCGACAAGTTGCAATGATGGGCGGGAATGAAGATGAAGGGGTCACGCGTCGATAGTCTGTTGTAATTAATCAAAGGGGGGAACTAATTTTCAGAATAAAGAACTTTATGTAAAGTACCACATGGCTTCACGCCATAACTCAACTTTTATGTTAAACCTATCAAATTTTTTTTTAAATAAATAAACTTTCGCCAGACTAAAAATTTTTTATTGAGGGGGGGGGGGCATTGTAACGTGTAGGCTCATTCCTGCCGCTTAATAAAAGCAATTTTAATATGGTACGAAATTAGTACAAACTCTAATAGAGAACGAAAACTCCTTCCTATCGAGTGGAGTGGGGACTTCCAGCCATTAAGAACATAGAATGCCCGACCGGCACGAAGAGCCAGTGAAACGTGCAACGGGTGCTACTCGTTTCGAAACTTCAGTCCCGATGCTCGTTCTGACGAGGTCGTTCAGGGTTACGCTCCAAAGGAGAGTGATCTACTAGTCAGGCAAAACGTAGATACGCCTCATCCATCATGGGATTCACCCTTATATAATATAATACTCTTTCGTCGGAATATAGTGGCTGTGTAGTGCCTTTGTTAGCGAATCAGTGGGTTTTAATAATTGTGTTTCTTCATGGTTGTGCTAGTGTATCTGTGAAGTTCTTCATAATTATTAATCAATAACCAGGATAATAGTAGCTAGGTGTTGGGCAATTAAAAAGTTGGCTTTCCTTGCAATTGGTTCGCCCATCGCCAGGCTCTCATGAAATTCCTTTGCCAAACATTTCCAGGCTACCTAAATTCACATAGCTTTTCTTTTGCAATGCTCGTTTACGCGCATTGTGGCTCGTAAAGTTGTGTGAATGAGGGTAATGCTTGCTTCCTGGTTCTGTCTTTCTTTTTACAATTGTAGCTAGGTGCACTTTAATCGGACATTAAGTTCCTTTCAGGACATTACAAAGTTATCTGAACCACCTAATAACCTTCCTTTTACAATGCTCATCCCGGAATTTTAAATAAGATTCATAATAAAATTTTTTAAATGCTAAATTTTCAGGTGTGAAGCAACGATTTTTCTGGCAATCGCAATGATTGTCAGACTGAGCCTCGCCAGAAAAATGTAAAAAATGGTCTTTTTCCTAATTATTACGTTTTGGAATTCATCATAAACATCGCTGGTATTTAATACATTATTTTACAAAATCATGTTAGTGAGTTTCTGCCAAAATCTATTGAAGGAAGGATTGTAAGCTTATTCTTTTCAGTTTTCTTTTTTTTTTTTATTTACATACGTGGTGTATCTTTAGAGCTGAATGGCGAAACCTTCATAAAACCCCAAAATAAAATAGTATTTCAATTTATAATAATAGTAATATCGTTAAATATTATTGTGTAAAATAAATTTAAATGTAAGTTTTTTTAAAAAGTCATTATAAGAATTTAGGTAATAAGGAACTTCATTTTGTATAATTAAGAGTGTTTTTAAAAGAAAAGACGAAGTTTTTTGTGAAAATGAATATCCTCGATATTGTGTAGTTATGTTCATTTCATCAGTACAAGAATTTGCGAAATTCATTCTGGGGTGTCGGTGATTGATAAATGAAGAAAGAAAATAGAAACCATAGCAACATGAAAATCAGTACAAGAAATGCACATAATTCCCCCAAAACTTCCCTCTGTTTTGTGTTGGTCACTGAGACATACAGTCTGTCAAGTTAAAGCGTGGGTAACTTTTTTGGTAAAATATTTTATTTAAACGCATGTTTCTACATGGAATCACATTTGTCAAGGTGTCGAGCAAAATGCTTTTCTGTTAGTATTTTGTCCAATCACCGCCGGAGTCGATGATGGCCTGGCACCTCGAAGGCATGCTTTCGACTAGTTTTTCCGCGTACTCTCTCGGTAGAACCACGATTTGGGAAGTCATCAACATTTTTGGTCTCTTTATACCGCTTTACCCACTTGCTGACGAACGACGATGATTTTCCCATGTACTTTGCAGCT
>NC_046663.1:112673669-112682280 GCF_010883055.1 Belonocnema kinseyi
AGGGAGCTCTTCTTAATATTTTGACACCAAAATCATGTCGATACACCTTACCGACTGCGAGTAAAGCCACCCACGCTTTAACTTGACAGACTGTACCTATGTCGCCCACCAGTTTTGAAGGTACGATAAGAATATTTCAAACACATTGAACCTACTCAAATTTGGGACTTATATATATTCAATTATATTTCCAAACATAATCATCGGACGCAACATATATCCGAAACACTACAGGACACACGATGATTGTTTAACATGCGGACAATGTGGGGCTAAAATCCGTTGTCACCACGCTACCCGTCAGCGACACCGCTCCAATAAGATTCGCTTCTTCAAGTATTCCAGATATGAATGTATAACAGCACACACTTTATATTTGAAATATAAACAAAGATAGCCTTTTCATGTATTGTACACTGAATATAAGATGTCACACATTATGCCGTAATATCTATATTAAGGTTAAATATAAAGGTTTTTAGTAGGTCACAGTCAGTAAGAACGTTTGTAATGCTTTATGATCATGCTCCTCCGCTTACCTACTATCCAGCTCGAAGTACCAAAAATGTTACTCAATTACTCGCGGACTAGCGTAGGGCAGGGAAGAAGTCACGTCCGGTTGGGTTGAAGTCGATCGCATATAGCTTTTTACCAAAAAAATATTTTGGTTGTTTTTCACTTAACCAAACCGAAAGGAAAGGAAACACGGATTTAAAGAATGGAATTAAAAGACCTGAATGATCACAAGAAATACTGTCTTTAAATTAAATAATAATTAAATGGTCTCGAATAGCACACTTGCTTTATATAAACTGGTTCAAGAGTCGGAATGACTACACTCGACCGAACCTTGGTTGACACTGAACTCCCAGGAAAAAGGGTTTGTGTTTGATCAACAAAGAGATATTACGCTACTACCTGAGTATCGACTCCAACATAAGAGGTACGGCATGAAACTCCAAACAGAGGGAAAATTCCAACCCCAATAAGCATTGGGTGAAAACCATTCAGTCAAAAATGAAACCCAAAGGTCACTCAAATGAAAAACCAGAACATAAAATAAATTACACAGGGCGACAAAATTTGACAAAAGTCAAAAGCCAGAAAGCAGACCAAACATTTCCGAAGGATTTTGATGCGCTATATCTTAATACCAGCTCAAAATTGCTTCTGTACGTCAGGTTTTCAAGATATCCTAACCTGAATGTGCAAAAACTGCGCTTTTAGATGTTTTTGAGGTTATGTAACTGTACAAGAAAAATGTCTACTACAAAGCTAATATGGATTTTGAAATGCTAATCAACCCCTTTCAAATCTACTTGGATTTATTAGGATATCTTTATTTTTCACCAAAATATTGTAATTTGAAATTTTTTATTTTAGCGTTTTAACCCATTAACGCTGAGTTGTTCAGATTTATACAACGCATTCTCTATAGCTGACGGTAGGATATTTTTTCTTCAAAATATTATCTCAGGGGTTTTCGAGGGTGTCCTTTCTATTGCCGCTGTCAGTTTTTTGTTATAAACCCTAGAAGATCCAATATGGCGGCCACAATTTATGGCTTTAAAAAAGAACAAAGCATCCCGCACCAAATACCAACAAAAAAGCGTACAGTTCCTTTGGAACCAAACTTTGCACAATGATAAAACAATAAAAAATATGGAATACGTATTTTTTGATTTCTACGGAAGCTGTTTCTTAATGGTAAAAACCACCCTTAACAAGCCACAAGTATGCTTACCCACCTGACTCTGGGAACAATAAGTTTAGTCGCATATTTTTCTTGGAATAATGAAGTTCCATGCCACAAGTGGGTTAACCCACCTACCTGCTCATCCACCTAAACCCAGAAATCACCTCTACCAAATCATAAGCAGGCTTACCCACGTAACCCAGGGAGCAGCGAATTTAGTCGTTTACATTTCGTGAAATAATTGAATTCCACACTACAGGTGGGCTAACCTTGAAATGAAATTTTTCAATTTAGCGTACTAAGCCATGAACGCCGAGATGGTATGCTATGGTCCCTTGAAAATATTATCTGAGAGTTTTTAGGAGGTTCCTTTTCGATTGGCTCAGTTTTTTGTTATAACTCCTAGAAGAGCGAATATGGAAAACAGTTAGGGCTTTAAAAAAACAACAAATTTTACTATTATAATTAATTTAATATTGTAAATTTACCAATAAAGGCAAGACTTTGCAATGCCCTGCCAGTCAAGGCAAGACTTTGAATCGTCCAGTCAGTAAAGGCAAGACATTGAATCGTCCAGCCAGCCAAGGCAAGACTACGATTGCCCAGCCAGTTAAGGCAAGACTTACGATTGTTTGTCTAATGAAAGTGAATCTAATTGCTTGTTCTCTTATGGAAACCTTCGCGCTTCATGTCAAACGATCGTTGAAGAGACTTTCGTTTATGACTAGTAGGGCCATTATCATTTCTTTGCAAAGATCAGCAATAGTCGGCCATCATTTTTGCATTGCATCGTCCTTGATAATGTTGCTCTTTTTGGTGAAAGTCTTGATGAAAGCGTTCGCCCATTTCTCCACTGAATGCTCTTACATTTTCTGGGAAATAATCCAAATGAGATTTGAGAAAGTGTAATTTCATACTCATGAAACAACCTAATCTTTTAAAATTCTTTAACATACTAGATACAATAGTTCTAAAGTTTGGATCTCGATTATTTCCTAAAAATTTCTGTACAACATCCTTGAAACTCAACCATGCATCCTTTTCAATAGATGTCATGGTTTTGATAAAGTCATCATCTTTGATAAGTTTTCTTATATCAGGCCCAACAAAAATACCTTCCTTAACTTATGCATCACTTGAATGCGGAAATGTAGATCAGATATAATTGAAAAATTCTCCTTCGGTGTTTAGGGCTTTCACAAATTGCTTCATTAACCCTAGTTTTATATGGAGTGGTGGCAATAATACTTTCTTTCTGTCAACAAGACTTTCATAAACAATATTATACTAAACACTGTCCACTCTAATCTGTCTGGCCATTTCTCCGTTATCCAATGTTCATCCCTTGCATGAGTGTCCCAAAGGCAAAGAAAACAAGGGTATTTAATGTTTCCTGATTGTAAACCAATTATAAGATTTATCATTTTGAAGTCACCACAAATAAGCCAATTATGGACATTGTATTTTATTTTTATCAGGAGTAATTGGAAAGTATCATAAGATTCTTTCAGTGTAGTTGAGTTACCTACTGGAATTGTAGCGTACTTATTTCCATGATGTAATAGTACTGTTTTCAGACTTTCTGTAGACGAATCTATGAAAAGACGCCAATCCTCTGGAGTATGTAAGTTTATTTTATATAAATTAATGAGTCCTTTGATATCATTACAATACACAATCCCACTGTCCATTGAAAAGTACATGATAAACTTTTCTTCTCTATTTCTGCAAACAGTTACTCAAGTGCCAGGTAACAATAGTTTCCTCTCTTTGAGCCTTGAAGCGCAAAGCTCAGCTTTATCTTTTGGAAAATCAAGGTCACGTATAAAATCGTCTAATCCGTCTTGGTCAAAAAATTTAGGACTTTCATCATCTGATTCTTCCCAAGAAGAA
The DNA here is from genome assembly GCF_010883055.1 of Belonocnema kinseyi. Taxonomy (NCBI): domain Eukaryota; kingdom Metazoa; phylum Arthropoda; class Insecta; order Hymenoptera; family Cynipidae; genus Belonocnema; species Belonocnema kinseyi. The sequence continues at coordinate 112,677,259 of NC_046663.1, forward strand.
TCTTCAGTTGCATTAGAATCGTCTGCGTCCATTGATTCGTGGGTTGATCGGTCACTTTTGTTTTCAGAGTGATTTATAATACCAATCTTGGCTGCTGAAACACTTTTTACAACGGGTAAACGATCTTCTCCAAATACTTTTTAGAAAAACCTCCTGTTTTGCATAAGCAAAAGTAACAATCGATATCATGATCGTTGGGCTCACGCCAAACAGGTGGTTGAATAACAGTCTGCATCTTGGTACTTTCATCTATTAATTTGACAAATTTAATCTACAAGCATCACAAATTGAGGTTGGTGCCCACGGTTTATCCAAATCTTTTATTGAAGTCCCATAACAGTTGAAGTATAACGTTTTTATCGAATCATTAATTGATCGACGGTATTTCTCCGTTTCATACTTTCCACAAACGTGACAAAACGTATTAACTTTCTTAGCGCAAGGAGTTCTTGAACTCATTTTTTTCTGATAATTAACAGTAACGTGGAAATTCTAAAACTCACTATATACAAAAATCACGATCGACACGAAATGTAACCGCTAGACAGATTTCAAATACAAAAAGAATTTTATTACTTGCGCATCCAACCGTTCGCCCGCCACTCAAACGTGATCTCTAACAAGGAAAGATTTGTAGCAAAAAACGAAGATCATCACCTACGCATAACACGTCATAAAAGCGTAAGTGAACATTAGAATGCACACAAAGTGCGCAGTGGCATTCAGCGTAGTCCGTCTTCTTTTGTTTTAGCAATGTGCGAAGTTTGGACCCAAACGACTGCACGCTTTTTTGTTGGTATTTTGTGCGTGATCCAAATAAAAATTGTCGATATTCCAAGAAAATCCAAAAACTTATTATTATAATCTTGAAGAGCTTTTAAAGAGTAATGTTATTCTTTTTTTGGCTTCTTTCATATTGTACGTTGTTTGGGTTAAAATTTGGATTTTCAAATGATTACAATTTCTTTAAAACGCTGTAACTCTTAAAAAATGTTTTTATTGAAAACTCATTAGAATAAATTGTTTAGATTTCCGAGCACTATGCATAGCCGTAAATAAAAAATTTTAATATAAAAAAAGTCTCAAAAATTTTGAAAAAGCTGTAACTTTTTGAGTTTTTATCCGAAATTACTGGTTAACGAACTCGTCCTTTGCTTTGGGACTTAAAAAAAGTGTGCCAAAGTTCCATCTGATCCGTTAATTTTTTCGATAATTCTAATACTTTCTCAATCGTAACCGATCAGAATGTAAAAAATTAATGTATTAGACAAACGACACAAGCTATAAAAAAAAATTAACAGAAAAGAGTTGCTCACCCAAAAAAGATCTATGAATTTTTTATTAATCATTTTTAGATCGCACGAGTAGATTTTCTTTTAATCGCAAAAAACAAGATTGAAAATTCAAAAATAAAATTTTAGAAAAGCGACATTAGACACGAACAAAATTAAGAGTTAAAAGTTTTTAAAAAAAGCTGCACGTTTGTTATAAAGTTTGGTTATAAAAATTGTAACAGCGATTTCCAACTTTGGGTTCAATAATTGTTAACCCCGTCCCGGCCAGGGGTGGCCCAGGATGGAAATCGTTGCTACCTAAAATAACTGCCAGCCACTTACCTGTCAGCACGGCCCGACTTAGTCTTCGATTTCACCGAGTCCGTGGGTCACACCCGAGACAATCCCACCAAAAATTCAATAAAATTAACTAAGCATGATAAACATTATATTTTAAAAGAATAGGCCAACAATGACAAGTAAAAAGAAAGCTTGTCACGCGAACCAGAAACATTTGCGTCGTTGGCGGAAGCCTTCAGCAGTTCCAAGATGGCGGCATGACACTCCCGCGTGTGGACTACCGCCGCGTGGCGACAACTCCACTTCCGCACACGTCCTTTTCGTAAAGGATTACTAGGGGCGCCCGCCCTGACTCTTTTGGGTCGCGCTCGTGGGTCGGACGTGTCCTAATTCCACGGTGTCGCGGGCGTCTCGCGCCACCTCCCTTTTAATAATCCCTTTTCGAAACAACACCCCTCGCCTGGTCTAGCTCGGTCGAACCGTGAGAAGTCCACACTCGCGATTGAGAACACTCGCGCTAGGTATTTGGCTAGCTCTTCCTTCTGAGAGGGTTCCATCTCCCTTGGCTGGTTACAGTGCGCGGGTCTAATCAGGTACCGCCGCCAATGCGTGCCTTCGTACTACCCTTCGCCTCGTCGATTAGCTGTGTCTCACGGGCTATGGGAGTTGCTATAGGTTGACCAGCGGCTAGTGAGAAGGTGGCTGTTTCGAGTCCCAGCCGGTGGTTGGTCGTTTTTCCACGCGCCACTGCAGGGTTGACTCGGTGTTACCCGAAGATCTGCTTGGTGCTGCCGCCCGCCGTTTACAGCGGAACTACTGTGTTGTGTGGTTCATGCTAGACCGCTGGTTTCAGTAGTCCCCGCTCGTGGTTCAAGATGGCTGCTGCGGGTGCTCGTGTTTGGTTATCGCGGTCTGTCACTTTTTCCTCATGCGGACAACTGGGTTGTCTGTTAATTTCCGTGTCGTGTCCCAGACGCTACAACGTTAATCTTCAAATAACTAACTTAAAGACGAACACTAGTGAAGTGAAACTAGGATTGGAATTGCTGTGGACTTGTTAAATATTATACTATAGTCCCTTAAAGCTCATAACTAAGTACAATATTAATTGGAATTACCCTTTTAAATACAATAAAAAGTTATTCAGTAGTCTAGTCCTGGATCTTGGCTAGACAGTAAGTACCGTTTCTGGTTAAAATGTACCCTGTCTCTTTTTTTTAAATTCAAGCACCCCGGTGTGGCTTCGGCGAGCCTTTACTTAACGTTAAAATTTAATTTTGTAATTTCGTTACAAAATATATTTAAAGTAAAAAATTAACTTTTTAGAAAAATGACACAAGATACAATAACATTTTATTAAACCACATTCTTCAATAAAATGTTTAATAATCATTTTTATTTTAATAGAATGCGCGTTTTTTACTGGTAAAAATAAGACAATGAAAATACTTTCGTTTTAATTTAATGCATATTATGAATGGTAATAATATAAATTTATTGAAATGATATACATTTTACAGGCTTGCTAAGAATAAAATTGAATCCAAAATAAGATTTGTACTTTATTTGACAATATCTAAAATAACAGACCCAAAACGAGGTACAGAAATAAATATAATAAACATTTAATATAATAGAGTTGAACATGATGTAGAAAAGTTCGCATTCGTGACGAAATCAAGTGCGAAGCATGATATATGTAATGAAAAAGTATTCCTTAACTCTTCAGCACCCCTGGGTGCCATATGGCATCGCTGCGAACGCAGACGCATTATTATTTGTATCGCTTGTGAGTTACGCCCAGTGATGCCATATAGAAAATTTTGAGACAAAAAAAACTTTGGGCGCTGACGGGTTAAAGCCAAAGGAGTTTTAACAAAAGAGAATTCACGAACACCAAATTATAGATGTCGATGATTTAACCTTTAATTTTAAAAGGCTTGCGCACGAATGTGGGGTAAATACAAAGACTGAGCCCATGGCGCGAGATAAATATATTATCGAGTGCGCAGCGCGAGAAACAACAATCGCGCGCCCTAGGCGCGCTCAAACTTGCAGAAGCGCTCAGAACGCGATGAGAATGTGCCAGCACAACGGGCAGATTTTGTTTCTCTTGTGCCCTTTTTCCAAAACTTAAATTTTTTTATTTTTAATCTATTTTTTTTAGGATTCAAAGAAACTCTACCGGTCCTATCTAAAAAAATTATTAACAAATTTATAGATATTTTTGGGTGAACGAATTATGTCTATTAATTTTAGTTCGTACCTTGCGTCATTCTACAAAAAATTTAATTTTTTTATTTTCAATGTTATTTTTTATGATTAAACCAAAAACTAAGTGTTCTATCAGAAATTATTTATGAAAAATTGGAATGAGTTTTGGATATTTTTTGCAAGATTAACTTTTTTCTATTTATTTTTTTATTAGCTTGTGTCATTTGTCAAAAAATTATTATCTTGCATAGTTTGACCACAAAATGACGTCTTTTTATTTTTTTGTACAATCAAATAAAATTTTTTTTAACTTTTCGACAAAATAAAAAAAGTTGTCAATTCCCTGTAAATATTCCTACTACGACATTAATCTACCACCGTTCCATGTTCAAGAGTTCATTGGACTTCTTACTACTGGGCAGTCTGATAAGTACCTGAAAATTCTAAGAGATGGCATTAGTATTCACTAACGTGAACCATTTTCGTCGAGCTTGATCCTTCAAATGACGCCTGTCAAAACTTCAGCCATTTATGTTTACGCATTTACAAGTTACAGCACTGATAAGTGACTAACCTCAGAGTTTTTTTTAATATGGAAAAATCTGGGTTTCGAGTTTTGATCAGACACTACTATCTTCGCAAGAAAACGATATCCGAGACCAAGATCAAGGTGGATAAGTATTACCCGGACTCTGCAACATCGATTGGAACGATTCATAAGTGGTTTACCGAGTTTTGTTGTGGCCGTACGAGCACTGTTGATGCTGAACGATCTGGGCGCCCAAAAGAGGTCACTACACCAGAAAATGTCGAAAAAATCCATGATATGATGTTGAATGATCCCAAAGTGAAATTAAGAGAGGTAGCTAATGCTGTAGGCATATCATTGGAACGTGTGGGCAATATCGTGCATTCAGTTTTGGGCATGAAGAAGCTCTGCGCGCGATGGGTGCCGCGTTTGTTCACAGTGGACCAAAAACGATTTCGTGTGACAACTTCCCAGCAGAATTTGGCATTATTTTCACGTAAGCCGACCGAGTTTTTGCGCCGATTCATAACCATGGATGAAACCTGGATCCATTACTACACTCCTGAGTCAACGCAACAGGCAAAACAGTGGGTTTCACCGGGACAAAGTGCTCCGAAGCGTCCAAAAACGAAACAATGGGTCGGAAAGGTTATGGCCTCCGTATTTTGGGATGCACATGGCATAATATTCGTGGACTATCTTGAA
>NC_046663.1:112682380-112697239 GCF_010883055.1 Belonocnema kinseyi
AAATCGGCTTCGAATTGGTTCCTCAGCCACCGTATTCACCAGACCTGGCCCCCAGCCACTATTACTTGTTCCCTAACCTGAAGAGATGGCTCACCGGTAAGCGTTTTTACTCTAATGAGGAGCTCATAGCTGAAACTGAGGCGTATTTTAGAGACCTTCCGATCGAGTACTTTTCGGACGGTATCAAAAAGTTAGAAAATCGTTGGACTCGCTCTATCGACCTAAAAGGAGAGTATGTTGAAAAATAAAACCGACTTTGGCCAAAAAAACGTCTCCGTGTTTCATTTTTCAAGGACTTACCAGACTGCCTAGTACATATGCCAAATATGAAATTCCTAGAATGCAACATTCCTTGGGTATCCTTACAAAATCTTGCATGCTCCTCCAAGGGCTCCTTTTACCGGTGTGTACGAAATACCGCAGTAAGGTTCCAAGCCAATCAGGGACTCTGAAGCTCCTATCTTAGCCAGTGCATCTGCTTTCTTATTAGCTTCAATAAATCTTTGTGGCTGGGAACCTAGATGAGCCTGACCCAGTTTTTACCGGCTACCTTAAGAAGATCTTGAGGACAACTCCAGGCTAGACTGTAAGTAGAATTGTCATATATTCCAGCCCTTGTTCCCGGAAAGAATTATTTAAAGCCCACTGTGGGTCAAAAGAGACCTCCTTATGTAAATAATTTTTCCATTCTTCCTTCATCATGGAATGCTTGCATTTTACAGAAGATGGCCTTAAAGGATTACATGAAGGATAATTTCCTCAACATAACATCAGTTTGCATAGCGAGAATATTATCCTCGTATAACATGCCCTTACAACAATCATGTAGATCTAACACATCAACATCACTTTCACATCAACATTCTTACTAGGAGTCTGTAAACCTCCTCTTTCTTACGAAAAGGTACAACGGCAGGATGTCCAGAATGACCTCAAGAGCTGACATTTAGCTGTTCACATTTACTGTTTTTCAAATAATAATGAGTTTAAAAGCATGGAAATTATTATTAAAAATTATTAATCAGTTAACGTTGTCAGGATTATTTTATATTTTTTAAATTTATTCACATATGATTAAAGCGTGAGTTTCGTAAAAAAATAATGTATTGTAATGCATAATGTTAGCATTCAACACAGTTGTTATTGGTTCTTTCCATAATTCCAGATGAAATCCTGTGATGTAAAGGGTAGTGAGAAGAAAACAATCCAATTACAGGAAAACACTAGTTAACGTTATTTATTTTTAAAGCCCTTTAATAAAATGTTAATTATAAAAGAAACATCAGATAACTTCACACTCACGATTATTCTGGCAATTGTTCTTAATCGTTTTATTAGGTCATAATAAATAGAAATTCTTCGGCGTTCCAAAAACGATCCGGCGCGGGGCGCATTGGGACGCTTACTGGCGAAAATTACGCGCTAATCGCCACATACCCATATAAATATATTCTCACAAACAAGCACTCAACCGAATTGAACAGAAAACTGGCACACTCTTGACATACCGCCCACCTACTCTTTAATTTTTTCATGTAGTCCGGTCACTTCAATCGTGAACATCTCAGAGAGAAAAAATGTTAAAGAAAACCCTTACAGTGCATGTCAATGTCTCTTTATTTTTTCGTCGATTGCATGCTTAGCTGTTATTGTGCAAACATATGGTGAGGAACTGTCAGCCCTTATTTGTCGAAAATGACCGAAATAATGCTCTTGGATTAGATAGGTTAACTTTGAGTCAGGTTTTAAAAATATGACATTTTTTAAAAAGATTAAGTTCTTAAGGCTTTGAAGAATAAATAAAAAAAAAATTCGAAATTTTCTAGGCAAATTTTACAATACAGGAGCTTCTCAAAGTAAACCTATCTACTCGAAGTACATTATTTCGGTGCTTTCAGACAAATAAAGGTTGCCAGTTCCTCATCAGATTTTTGCACAATAATCGCCAAGTACGCAATCCGCGCAAAAATAAAGACACATTAACATGTACTGTACAGTTTTTAAAAACCATTTTTCTTATCTGAGATATTTACAACCAAAGTGACCGGACTACATGAAAAAATTAGAGAGTTGTGGTGTTGAAACAACACGAAATAAGTTTTAAAAAATTATATAATTAAAATTTTCAAATTATGCGAAAATGGAAAAAGTAGTAACAACAAAAAAAGAAAAAAAAAACAATTCTTATCGCCGGCCGTAAAAAACAATCACAAAATCAACGATTGGAATATTAGTCAAACGAATTGGTCACCTGCCATAACAAATACTCTACTATAAGAAAATAATATGCTGCGGAAACGGAGCTTCATAAAGAACGTATACCATATAAAAACAGTAAAAGTTTTTTTTTTAAATACAATATTAAAAATTTTTAAAAATACATATGATTACTATACTTCATAGCTTTAAGAGTTCTCGAAACCAATTATTTTATAAGACGAATTTCGCTTCAATTAGATTCTTTAAATTGTCCATTTCGAAGGCGGGAGAGCATCATGTTTAATTAATACCATATTTCCAACTTTAATGTTGGTTTGCTCCTGATTCCATTCATAGCGCTGTTGTAAGGAATGCAAATATTCTACGTTCCGCCTTCGCCAAAACATTTCCGCGATGCGTGGCACGATCTGCCACCTGGTCAAGCGATTTTCTGGAACGAGTTCCACCGAAGGTTCAGGAGCACCAGTCATAGGGGCATTGATCAAGAAATGACCTGGTGTCAGATACGAGAAATCATCAGGGTCATCCGAAAGAGAGCCTATTGGACGCGAGTCCAGGCATGATTCTATTCTAGCTAGAGTCATAGTAAATTCCTCAAAAGTTAAGGTATGTGAACCGACACATCTTCGAAAATGATGCTTAAGACTTTAAATCGCCTGCTTCCCAGAGTCCCCCTAAATTAGGTGATGCGAGTGAAATATAATGCCAGGTAATCTGCTAAAAAGCCTTGTGAAGTTTAGTCTGACACAAATTCTAAGTAAATTGCACCAGTCACACAACATATAAATAGTACAACATAGCCTCTATAGCTTTTTGACCTTTACCTGGAGCAAATCGCACAGAAAGTTGTTGTCATAAATTCAGGAAAGTTACCCATAATTTGTTGAACTGTAAAAGCTCGTTCACGCACACACGAGACACAACGACGAATTACACTCTTAACCAGAGTTCGGCCCCCGATTATCTAAAACGCTTGACAAAGAGTATATAAAAAGAGCTGTATCCCACCGTGCATAGATCGTATGAGAGCGTGTAGGGCAATGAGTTCACGAATACGACGACTAGGTAATATTATAGGATGTTTTTCCTCATATCTAATAGGAGTTCGATGTAAGCAACCACTTAAGCGTAATACACCCGAACCATCCAGAAATGGGTTCAAGGTCTTCAAGAGTGAACCTGAAGAAATCACGTTTCCTTTTTGTAGAGCATGTATCTCAACATCAAAGGCACTACTTTGCACTTGTTGGATACACCATAAAGAGGCATTATTAATCTCCGATACAGAGAGAGAGAGAGAGCAAGGCTCTTCAGCAGATCCTCATCTTCTGTCAATTTTCTGAACCTGCGAAGAAGAGCTTCAATAAAACGTCGATAATAGGCTGTAACTCTAATCAACTTAGGCCAAGATGCAATTCTGTCAGCAAGATCAGTGAGAAATTGCTTCTACTCGACAGAATGGTGAGTGAGCTGACAAGTTTTGACCGAAGATTTCGGCTTGAGGTCAATGCCAACAGGCAATAACGCCCTAGATGCTGGCCAAAATGAGGAGTTATGCACTAGCCAAGGAGGACCTCGCCACCATAATGTATGACTCAATAACTGATCAGGTAAGAGACCCCTGGAAGAACAATCGGCAGGGTTGTCCCCTGCAGAAACATGTATCTATCTTGCTAGTGGAACACACTTTAGGATTTGAGCCCCTCTGTTGGATACAAATGTGCGCCAAGTAGAAGGATGTTTGCTGAGCCAGGCCAATACTACTGTAGAATCGGTGTGGCAATATAATGGTACGTTTTCAAATCCCATTGTTGCAATTAAAAAGCGTAATGCTTTGGCTAGCAATTGAGCACCACAAACTCATTTGACCAGTTCACCTTGGGATCTGAATCTCTTCTAACTTTGACAGGCTAGTATAATAGCTATTCCAACTATCTAATAGATCCTCAGGTAGACTCTCGTCTCAATCAAATTTGCGAAACTAAAGTTCCTGCATTATTATTTTAGCTACAACAACAACCGGTGAGAGCCACCCTAACGGATCATAAAGTTTGGTAATGACAGAAAGAATTTGTCGTTTGGTAGGTAGTTCAATGGGTCGCGCTTCTACCTGAATTCGAAATCTATCCGAAGTCGGATCCCAATGTAGACCCAAAACTTTCAACTGAATGTTCTCCCCAGCAATAAAATTCAAGAGCTCTTTCATGATTGCCAGAAGGACAATCGAGTAGCAATTGCTCATCATTAGAAGCCCATTTTCGGAGATGAAAACTTCCTCGAGCTATTAATTGAGTGATCTGAGATCTTAGTTCTTTAGCTTCCTTCAAGTCATCAGCGGCAAATAACACGTCATCGACATAAATGTTATTTTCGAGGATAGACTTAGCTTGTGGAAAGTCAGAACCTTCATCTTTAGCTAATTGCTTGATGATTCGATTCGCAAGATAGGGTCAACACGCAATATAATAAAAAACTAAATCAGTTAATAATTTCGGCCCCGTATGTAACTGAGAATTCAAGGAAGTACCGTTGGAAGTGAGGCTAGATGCGTTGAAAATTACTCGCAGGTGCGTAGTAGAACTATCCTCATTAATTACAGGATGATGAGGAAGATAAACATTTTGATTAGAATTCATATCCGACAAGTCTGAGTTTTTCCATGTGACTTAGATTCTGATATTCAGATAGAAATTCCGAATATTCTTTGAAAAATTCAGGTGTGGCTATTAATCGAGACTGTATCTTTTGTAAAATTAATTTAGTACGATTTACAGAATGACCTATATCAATAGGTGGGCCATTCTTGAAAGGCAATCGAATCATGTACCGACCAGAAGGCAATCATCGATGGGAGGATAACAAATGTTCTTCACAGTGAACTTCATCTTCATTTAAAGAGGCTTCGAAAGGAGGTTCTTCCATCTCCCAAAAACGTTTCATGTCCTCATGCAGCACCTCTCTAGTAATATTAGAATGGGCTGTAATAGTCCCATGAGAGGATAATTGCTGGATTGGACCAGATAGAATTTAGCCAAAAATAGTATTCTGAGCGGTCAAGGAGCCTAATGTTCCTTGTATTAATCCAGACAATAAACAAAATCCGAATTTATCAGCCCCTAAAATCATATCAATCCGCGTGTTGCTAAAAGGATCAGAATCAGCCACCGATAATTGTTTTAATTCATGTGAATGTAACTTGTTCGGTGGTATAGGCGGAGTATACGACGAGATATCTAGTAAAACTAAAGTATGTGAAGCGACGGGGCTTCCCTTACGGTTTGTTGGACATAACAAGACTTTGGCTACTTTTTTAGCAGTACCAATCAACTCACCATCTACTCCATACACCAGTCTATTTATCTTTCGATACGCAGGACGCAAAGATTTAAGCACACTTTCGGACACAAAACTACACTCTGAGCCCTGATCTAATAAAACTCGAAAGACTTCAAACCTACCACAATCAGCTTCAATTCTAATATAGGCTGCAGTGAGTAAAGTGGAACGCGTCATGTTAGCATAGTTATTAAGAAAACAAGATACTTTATTATCAACAGCAAAATGATGCGTCTTCCGGATCGATAACGGAGTCTCTTGAGTTGAACCATTGCTACTATTTGATCGCGAAGCAACAGCCCCTTGAGAGGTTGTAATATGACTAGTAGAAGTAGATGGTTCAGAGGATACTGGATGACCTGAAAACTCTCTAAAGTCATAGTGCAATAACGTATTATGTTTACGATGACACTTTGCGCGGGTCACTTTGCTTGAGCATGCATATGGTCTATGACCAGGTGTGAGACAATTAATACAAGCATGATTGCGAAAAACGAGCTCCTTTCTTTTATCGACAACATGGCTTTTAACTGAAGATCCTTTTTTTTTCTTTATTTTTATTCACGAATCCTAGTTTTGATACTTGAATGGCATCTAAAGTTCTGATTCTAGTTGTTAAATATTCATCTAAAGTTTCATATGATGGATAATTAGTAGTAGAGCCTAGCTGAGTCTCCCACTCTTTTAGAGAAGCTAGATCAAGGCGTCTAACTGTCCAAAAGACGACAATATCGTCCCAGTGTTGAATTGGACGTTTTAAATTTTTAAGCGCTGCGAGAGCCTCATTTGTTGTATCGCGAAGCAATTTCAAATCGGCTACCGAATTATTACGAATTATTATGACCATTTTCATAACGTTTAATTGAAATTTTTCTATATACTTAAAGGTAAAAAACTCTTCTTGACAAAATCTTATTCTTCATAAAATTTTAGGAAGATCATATAGTAAATCTTTGACTTATGCTAATGTTATGTTATTAATAATGACTCTTTTAAAAACCTTAGTTCTGTTCTATGAGTGCAGATGCAATAATTTCAGCGGACAGAGAGTTTCCTTCTCTACTTTTTTTTTAGATAAAAACTTCCTGAAAAACATGCAAATAGAAATCGTGGAAAGTAATGGGACAAAGTTCGCCCCACATAAAAAAACTAAAAAAAAGGAACTAAGTCTCTCGCATGCGCTTAAATGACGCTAACTTGGCAGGACAATGATTCGCGGCTGGTTTAAAAAAAAGCAAGAAAAAAACAAAAACAAGGAAAAACGCAAATAAAATCAAAAACAAACATATACTCCCCGGGATCCATTTTAAAAGTAAGTGGTCTTGAGAAACCCTGACGGGAAAAATAACGGTATGAATAGATTTTACTGTTCACGTCGATTCATTCTTGTCACTTTGGAATTGGCCATTTCGACTCACTCACCTTCCTGCTTTTTTAGTTTTCATTGCCATATTTATATCAAAATTGCGGCGCGATTTACCAATTCACGAAGATTATACACCTTTCTTCCCTTAGATCTTCTTATATATAGTTCTTAGATCAAATCTCTTTATGAAAATTTGTCATGTAAATCAGACCTAGAAATCAAAAACAATCCGCAAGGTTAATATAATTCTTAAATTACTGCTAGCTTCTCTAGCCTTTTGAAAAACTATATTTTCAATAAAAGTTGTCCTATACCAATAATTTAAAAATTGATTAAATTTTGAGACGAACGAAAATAAATACGTGGTTCTTAAAATATTGAGGTTTTGCTACTGAGGAATTTTCGAAAAACAAGACGACCACACCTTTCCACCTCCTGCTCTCCATATAACAAATAATCTTTTTACTTCACGAATGTTTCTATGAATAAACAACGTGTTGTTCTATCGGGAGCTCCACCCCTTGCCACCCTAGATCACCTTTTATTTAACTATAATTTGAATGATCAGTTTCATAATTTGCTATAAAACGGAAACGTAAAAATCAAAGACAACAATAGTGATGGACAATCTTTCGCACCACGAAAGAACAAATAAAAAAATTATTTTGGATCTATTACTCTTTTGGCCAATAATGCCGACCATCTAGAGCTGGAAGAGCCAATGAAGATGGATTCAATGCGATGGATCGACGAAATCTTGGGACCTTTAGGTGGACGGAGCGACTAAATCGCGACTTGCTAAAGTGGTACGATACAAGTGTGGCACCTGAACGGGGTTACATGGCATGTATGTGAGCGGAACGCCGCTTACATATCCGCTATGTAACCACCGCAGGAGGAAGGTTCGGTCACTACTAACACGGTACAGCCATTCCGCGCAACTACCAGAGGTAACACTAATCAGGCACCATCACGGCCGTCGGCCATGTTCAACTGGCGAGAGCAGGTTATCGTAATCATCTTTCAAGCGCTAGAAGCACGGCGCAGTAGTTCCGTGCGGAAGGGTGAATGGCATCAGCAGGCGGGACTCCGTGTTACACCGAACGAACCCTGCATTCCCGCGGGGTAAAGCGACCATTTATCGATTGAGCCTAAGGCGGCCATTTAATAACTAGCAGTCATGCAGCCTATGGGAACCTCAGTACTCCGTAGGACGGAACCAATCGACGCGGCGTAGGCTAGTACGGAAGTACAAATTGGCAGAGGCACCTGATTGAATCATTTCCTCACGCGGTACGACAGCGACAGACCGCGGGGGTCGAGTTGGACATCTCTAAAGAGCTTACAAAAAAACGTGTGAGTGTGCGTACGCGTAATAATGTACGCTACACGGCGGTAGTACGCACGCGGGGGTGTCGGGCAGCCATATTGGAATAGCTGTGGGTGCTCATGTTATAAATTACGACCGTTTCTGTCCGTGTGACATCACCTGTAGTAATTTTTCTACAAAAAATTTAAAATAAATGTAGTAGACTTAATGAATTTTTGCAGTGAGTGTTCAGTATTTAACCGCGATTCATGGTGCTCTTTCTTACTTGCGTAGCCCCAACCCTGCTCCTCTCTCATAAAAACTAAGAGTGTGTGGAATAGAGTAGCCTGCCAAATTCGGGGGCATTTTCCTAACCAGCAGAGCTCGGAGAGGGGAACCCCTATCCGACGCTATTATAATTAACAATCAATGAAGTTCAGGGGTAGTTTTTGGATCGGAAGAGCATGATCCACGTACACGGTAATTCTGGCGATGTCAAGTGGATGATTTGGCCGGTATGTGAGCAGCCATTTTTATAATTAGGTTGCAATCCTGGGCCCATACTAGGTCAGGACTTAAATTAATTAATTAACAATTAGGTAAATCTGGTTATAATATAATTCAAAATTTTTTATGAGGACAACCGTAGGATTTCGCCGGGAATGGATGCTAATCTGAAAAATTGCGCATATTGTAGACGCGCAGGAATGCTTTGCAGGCTATTAATCGGGTGAAGCTTGGCACCTCGAAGAGCGCTGATGATAAGGAAGATTAGTTTAACAGAATATTCCGGGTACAATCATCGCAACTCCCTTATAAGGTCTTTAAACCTCTCTCTCTTTTAATTCTCCTTGGCTATGATGTTTTTGTCAGCTGGCGCCGAAAATTTGATAACGAACATGGTTCGCTTCTCGAAGTCAAGAAGAACCATATCAGGCCTCGAGTGTGCAACAGAAACAATTGTCGAGAATATAAAGTTCCAGTATATGCGGCACTTCTCATTCTCGACAATTGACTCCATTTCCCTAGGAACATTTACCGGAACGATATTAAGGTTATTGCCATACGAGTGACAGAGATGGTAATAAAGCACTCTTAGTACCGCTTTGTGCCTTTGGACGTAGGTCGTTCCCGTATGAGTTGGACAACTAGATAGTATGTGTTCTAAATACTCGGGGTGTGCATGGCACGCCCTGCAGCTATCATCGGAAATGTCTTCGCTCAAAATGTGGCGACGGTATGTTAAGGTGGAAATGCCACCATCTTTACATGCCAAAATGGAACTCTTCTTGCCAGACTTCAATCCGGGTGATTTAAAGAAAGCAAAAGTTAGCTCACACGACGTTGACTGATCCTGCACATTTTCGTGCAAGATGTCCTACAACCTCTTATCGAGGATCTGTTCACGGAAGTTTTTGTCACGTGCTTTCTTAATGCGGGCATTCAGCAGTGAATACTCGAGATAGATAAGATTTGATGCACTTGCTAAACACTAAGACTGACGTTAAGTCCGAGTGTTTCAGCAGCCTCCGCCGCTGCTTTGTACAGAAACGGCCCTTTTTCCACTTCTTCGTGCTTCCTGACCACTTTAAGAAAAGGGTCTCTTTCATTTGCGACTTTATGTGCTCTATCCATAATAATCCTGTTGTGAAGTCATTCAAGATTCAATATTCCGCGACCACCTTGACGGCGTAAGATGGAGAGTCGCGGAGCAGAAGATTTAAGATACATGCTTTTGTTCATGTGCATAACCTTTTGTGACCCGATATCAAGGGATCTGAGCTCGTTCTTCGTCCATGGAACTACTCCAAATGAATCGAGTACTACCGGGATGGTAAGCATGTTCGTTGCAGATACTTTGTTTCTCGCCGACAGTTCGGAAAAACAAATCTGCCGGATGAGACGTTTGTATCTGCTTCGGAGAGTATTCTTTATAGATGTCACATCCAGAATGAGGCTCTGTGGCACGCCCTGGTATGTATAAGTCTGTCCAACGCAAAGGTGTTGTATAGCGCTTCTGTTGACGGGCTGAGGGTCTTCAGGGATGCCATTAGGTTTTTCTCGCTTCAAATAAACCTTGGCGCATTTGCTAACCCAAATTCCATTCCTACTTCCTTAGTATATCGTTCGACAATAGGCTCGGTCAACTCAAGAAGGGAAACCGGCAAATTTAGAGAACTTAGGCGCGGGGGGTTAAGAGGCAGGGAGGGGAGTGAAATTAGTGCTCATGTTCATCGCAGATGGCGCTGAATCTAGTCAATTATTTTCAACTGAGTTGACCGAACCTGTTCCATAATATGCAGGTTTGCCGCGAAAGTACCCCTCGGAATATGTATATATACATATACAGTACAAGTCCGATAACTTTCCAACTTTGGGGCGAAAAATTAGCACACGTAGTGGGAGAACCACAATTAGTGTGTGATAAGGGACTCGCCAACGCCAAACCTTCAGCAATGGGTCCAAGTTATTCGGATTTTGGTAAACAAAGGGAATGATTACTTACCGTCTAAATAAGATGCAAGCTGAGGCTTCGAGAACATTGTAAATTTTATTTAGTTTTTGAGACAAATGTGCTTGTCTAAAAGATGTAATAGACAGGTAACACCTGGCTTCCGTGTATTCACATCACTCGCAGAAGACCAAAACCTTTTCCGGGCTTAGCTTGTTTATAAATGTTCCGACTGAGGCGTTAAATATACTCGTATTAAGGTACAAGCCGGTGCACGACACGGAAAAGAAAATCCAACCTAACTGTCAGTTTGAGAAAACTGAAAGATGGTAAACATTGGCCAAAAGTCAACGAAGTCAGTATTAGTAAACCACCGTAACAGGAAGAGCGAGTCAACACCAGCAAGGCGTAGCAATGCCGCGCAACTACGAGAGGCGGCAACAATTAGACACCATCACGGCCAGTTGTGGGTCCTCATTTGTAAGGATTAGCAACAACCCGTTCAGCTGTTGCGTCGTAGGAATAATGTGTAGAGTTTCATTTCATTTTAGAAGTAAGGGATAATTTAAATTTTATAGAAATAGAGTATCTTGATTTAAACAGTGTGTGTGTGCCCTCCCTCACTCGCGGAATCCCACACCTGTGTTCGTCTAATTTAATAGGTGTGTAAAGTTCGTTGGCCTGCCAAGCCTGGAGGCATTGTCGAGACCTGCGAGGCTCGGATAGGAGCCATCCTATCTGGCGTCTAGGAAAATAAATAAACGGGCTTCGTGGGTGGTTCATGAGTCGAAAGAGCGTGACTCACGGACTCTGTCATTCCGAAAATGCTACGCAACAGTGTGCCAGGTAAGTGAATACACGTCATGTTTTACTATCTAATTGTGATAAGAGTTTTTTTGTCCTGCGTCTACCCTGACCAGGTTACATACACGCGAAAAACTAGAAACATTATTACCAAAAAATTTATTGTTCGTGGTATATATAATTTTTTTTTCTTTCAGATTAATGTTGTTATAATTTTTTTTTGAACTCGTGGGCTTTTAGAGAACGAGTAGGATAGGCTGCCAGCAGGTGGGAATTTACTGGTCGAAAATTATAAAAGATTCTTCGAAGCTTGGGAATTTTTCGGTATTTTCAGGTGATCACCGGTATTTCGGGAGAAAGTTTGCAGGTGGTAGGAAAAACTGATCAAATCTTCGAAATTCTTCGGGCAGCTTTTTTTGTTTTTTGTTTGTTTTGTTAACGGCGCAACCTATGATATCAATAGATTACTACGACTCAGGAGAGGGGGAACCAATGCGGGAGGAGGATCAGGAAGAGCCTGATTTAGTTGAAAGCACATCGGGTAGCGAAACGCCGGATACAGTAGGGGCTAAGTCGGATAGGTCGGTCGGGGGGAACGATAGGCAGTCTAGGGCCAACCTCAGCGCATTATTAGCGCAGCTACCGGATTGGGTGAACGACCTAACGAGAGAGGTCCAACAAGTGATTTTAAGAGGGCTTGATTTAAACACAAACGGGGTAGACGAGGTTCTACACAAGCGCATGTGGCGAGTCTTCGTGCGTTAGAGGTGTAACCAGGCGATACCCTGGTACCCAGAGGACGAGGTCCCGCAGGGGCAGGTTACGTCGAAAGAAGGGACCAATGAGACGGCGTGAAGTCCCCCGGAAGCTACAAGGCAGCAAATCGGGTTCCACCAACCGCTTACCATGTTAGAAACGACCCCCTGTTTTGCGAATTTTGACGCTAGGCCTCGCGGAATTAAGACTAGAGCCAGCTGGACAGACGAGCACTAAGAAACATCCTTACATTTGGGCTACACGGTTTCCGGAGACAGCGCGATACCGCGGAAAGAACAGGGGGCAATTAGGAGGGTTGAGGGCCACAGTAGGGCTCAGGGCCTACCGATACAAGACCGTGAAAACCAAGTTTCGGTACCAGTGAGCCGCAGCATCATGATCCCCTGGGTAAGTAGAAGTAGGCACACCTGTGACTGTTCAAAGATATAGTGTTGGTCAAATCCCTACTCCTTTCTAACGTATCGTAGGGGACAGGAAGGCACTTCTCTGAATGTTTGCAGAAATAATGATGGTTAAATCCATACTCCTTTCTAACATCTCGCGGGGGCGGAAAGGGCCCGGAATGAAAAGTAGTATTAAAAACATTTGAAAATAAAATTTTAATATCTTTTTCCCACAGTATAGGCTGTTTCCTTAAAGTATGCTTTGTATACACAACAAGTTTTAAATCCATGAAGAATATGTGGTAACAAGTTTGATGATAAAAGAAAGTTTTGAGTATGTTAACATTTTTCACAAAGTTCATAATTTTTGTCCATTTGAATAAAAAATACCTTTTTTAATGATCAGTATCATCAATAAAATTTGAAGATTTTAAAGAAATTATATTAGAAAATTCTTTTTCAGTCTATGATGAAACGATTTCTCTAATAGAAGTAAAATCGGAAAACATGAAGTTGTTTCAATTTAATGTTGCAAAATAATATATATTTTCCAATGTTAAAATGACGAAAACTCTATAAGAACTAACAATACAAGTTACTCTATTTACTGCTATCTTTGGGATATTTAGAAACTTAAATAAATAATTTTTTATTCAATATTTTGGTTCATAATAAATACATGCATAAGAAATAAAGATACATAGGCTCATAATGAAAAGAAACAGGATATACAAAATATATACTTAATTTTATTATCTAGCATGATTTTTTTATACACACAACATTTTATACATACTTGATTTTTTATGAAAATTATACGACTTCGAACGCGATGGAATTATTTTACAGTGGAAAAGGTAAATGCGTATTATCGTTAATATGGCTATATCTTAAATGTAAAAAATGATACAACGAATCAATATTTACAAACAATTTAAAGTACAAAAATCACGGAACTTATCTCAGCACATTAGAGACGATCGTAGCCACTGAAACAGAAAGAAATAATTTAAATAAAAATAAAAAACGTTTCAAAATTTGAAGCAAAGATCTTTTAAGAATTGCATCAGAATTTTTATTGAAAATTGAAAGTTGATAATTTTCTCAGTTTCTTACCTCTGCTAAACTTAGTTTGATAGTTCCATTTTGTAACGGATCTTTGCTTTCAAATATCCCTAAACAAAAATGTGTAAAATTGAAGTATATTTTCAAATTAAATTTTCCATAATTCGCACGGGTAATTTATTTTAATTTAAAGTATTTTAACATTTTTAAAATATATATGAAATCTAGTTACCAAAAGCATCGCTTAAATGTAAAATTGCTGAAACAAAGTCGCCAAATCTCAAAGTTCCGTCCTTCCTCATATATCGGAGGATGAGAATCGACAGTACATCCGTATTTAGTTGAAACCCTGTGCATTATTTTTAGATTTATTTGACATTCTATGTATTATCATAATTTATTCAAGATACACACACACACGAGGTGTGTTCAATAAGTAAGGTGACTTTTCAATTTTCGCGGGCCACGTACATTCAAGTTTTGAATTTTTTGTTTTGTTGTGTTGGTACACTCGTCACGATCATATGTTCACAGTTTTGACTATATTGCATTAAATTTTGTGTGAAAAATGGAATCCAGTGCTCTAAAACTGTTGAAATGCTGACAGTTGCATACGGTGAGTCTACTCTGAGTAAGAAAAATGTGTATAAGTGGTACAAGCTGTTCCAAGAAGGCCGAGAGGATGTCAGGTGTGTCAGCGAAATTTGTTCCAAAACTGCTTAATTTTGATCAAAAGATCAATCGCATGACCATCGCTCAGGAGATGTTGAATGAAGTCAATAATGATCCTGATTTTCTCAAAAGGGTTATAACTGGGGATGAATCGTGGGTATATGGTTATGACGTCGAAACTAAAGCGCAATCGTCTCAGTGGAAGCATTCTGAATCTCCAAGACCGAAAAAAGCACGTCAAGTTCGGTAAAATGTGAAGGTTTTGCTCACTGTCTTCTTTGATTACCGTGGCGTAGTGCATCAGGTATTCTTACCACAAGGTCGTACGGTCAATAAGGAGTATTACCTTCAAGTTATGCACCTGCTCATTCACCGCTGCTTGTGAAAGATTTTCTGACCAAAAACAGCACCACAGTCATGCCTCAGCCTCCATATTCACCGGATTTGGCCCCCAGTGACTTTTTTCTTTTCCCAA
>NC_046663.1:112697339-112702020 GCF_010883055.1 Belonocnema kinseyi
GGATTACTTTGAAGGGGACAACATAAATATTGAGGAATAAATGAATATTTTTTGAGAAAACCATAAAGTCACCTTATTTTTTGAACACACCTCGTATATATATATATATATATATATATAATTCTTACCAACTTCGAGTAAAGCATCGCGAAGTCGTTCCGCCTTTAAAATGCCAGTTTTCTCTTTCGTGTGGTTTTTGAAAGCTGCTTGCCAGTATTTTAAACTGCACATCAGATCTTTGAAGTCGTTGAATTTCAGTCTCCCGCTGCCTGAGCTCTATTTTTATGATAATAAGGAATTTAATACCTTTTGGAAGAAACAAGGAATATGTATTGATTTTATTGCATGAAAGGTACGGACATGAAGATAAAATTTAAATAAAATCCATTTAACAAAAATAGTATACATATAAAAGGATACATCCATCGTGAGAACGACTTGACGACAAACTTCCATGCAGGCACAGCTCTTTATATAATCTGGAAAGAATAACAAATGTAATTTATTAATTGATACATTTTTTCTAGAAGCAATGCTTACAATGATTTTATTTTTATAAGAAAAATGTATCACATAATGTTAACTTTCAGTTAGTATCACGATTATGTGAGTTCGAATGATTTAGTTTTGAAATTGAGCAATTGATACGATTCCAATTAAAAATCTCACTTCACATTTTAAATAGTCCATCTTTGAAACCTGTCCGCTTAAAATCATCAGTTTGCAATATTTTAAAATTTCAAAGCTTAATTTTAGAATCGATTTATTTTGTAAAGCCTTGAAATATAAATTACTCAATTTTGTAGACTGAAACTTAACTATTGGAACTTTTAAAGCCTCTTATGAATATATTTTAATTCATACCGAAAATTGAGGTTACGGATGCAACAACTCGACAAGCGCTCGAAACCGCGTAGAAGTATTGTCCACCCAGGAAAATCTGTCAATACAAAAAAAGTGGCAGAAACGTAAAACAAAATATAAGTTTGTATTCAGCTTGATGCGGCCGTTTATTGATAAAAATGCTTGAAAATTGTATAGTGTATTCTCAATATATAAGCGTTGACTATAAGTAACGCACTTTGTTTAAGAAACTAATATGTTAGTTTTTGTTTGGTAAAAAATCGATTCTGAATGAAAACCACGTTCCGACAATTCGACCAGTGGGGCGGTCAGTGCCGACGGAAGCGGTGTTGGGTGTATCGAATAGTCCCCACCTAAAACTCAGACGGACGGGGAATTTTCAATAGGTATTTTTCAAAATATTATTAGTAATCAAACTCAGTCCCCACCCAAACTGATACTGTTCCGCCGACCCTGGGGGCGATTAGTTGAAATAACTTATCCCAAGAAAGTTGTTCACTAGAATTTGAGAAAGTTTTTCTGAAAATTTGAAGAAAATCGGTCGAAAATTGTGGAAATGGCAGTCGGTTGAAGTCAACACTCCCTGCCATTTCCACCATTTTAAAATGATTTTCTTAAAATTTTCAAAAAAACTCTCTCAAAGCCTAGTGAACAACTTTCTCGTGATAAGTTATTTCAACTAACATTTTTTTGATGACCGTCCCACTGGTGGAAGTTGGCGAAACGTGGTTTTCATTTGGAATCAATTTGTTATTAAACAAGAATGAACTAATTACTTTTTAAAACAAATTGCGTGGCTTATAGTCATCGCTTATATATTGAGTATACACCATACAAATTTCAAGCATTTATATCAACAAACAACCGATATAATCGCAAGTTGTGTTTTACAAAACATCGACTTCGATCGGGAAATTTTCCAAGTTTTTATTTTTTATCTTGAGGGATAACTATCAAATGAAAAAGTTTCATGAGAAAAATTTGTTAGCCGCGTTAAGCTGAATACGAAAGTAAATTTTATTTTTTATGTTTCGGCCACTTTTTTATCGAAAGATTTTCCTGGGTGGGCTTGAAATGAAACCATTTTTTATTTAATCCTTGAAGTTTTGTTAAATTTGAAACTTAATAGTTGACAAATTATTAAAAATATTAATTATTTTACGATGAATATGTTCAAATATTTCAAATGGGGCACTTAAAAAATGCTACAGTTTAAAATTGGAAAAATAAATATAGTTCAGCAATATTTGGAAAGGCTCATTTTTTTAGTCTGAAAATTTAAACTCAGTAAGTTTGAAATTCATCAACTTAAAAATGTTTAAATTAAAATCTTAATATTTTGGATGCTTAACTAGCTATACATGTACTTCAAGTTGAAAGTTCTGAACATTTTTTTTCTTATATTAACTTCCACTGAAAAAAGTCATACCGTTAGGTAAACAGGCTTCTAAAAGCTCCTGAAGTTCGAAAGCATTAACCGTCCGGTGTTCATCTGCTAGTTGAAGAAATACTGCTTCATATTGAGAAAATCCTTTGCCTTCAAGAACCGGTGCTTTGACAATGGCTGACTTCACCAAAGAGGGCGGCGTGTCCAGCAATCTAATCAAATTGTTCAAGTCTTGAAATTGCAAAGTACTTCTATAATCTGGTTGTTTTTAAGTTTTTAGGGTTTCATATTCCTGGGCAGAAACTGTTATAATTTCGGTTCAGGGTCCATCTCCCTAACTAGGGAAAGGGATGGAAAATTAGGAAAAGTAGGGAAAAGGAGTGGGATGAACGTCTTAATAGGTTACAAACCCCTTTTTTTGTAGGCATGCGGCGCCTACTTTTACTAATATTTATAAGTAAAATCAAAATTTGCATGGTATACTCACTTTAATTTTAGAGGTTTACTGCTATAGACTCGCAGAGTGAAACTTGTTTCTTGTGTAGGTTCAAAAGTTGTTGGTACGAGTAAATAACCACCTTGTTCCAATTGACATCGGTGGCTCACTTGCCTACTATTCGTATATTGTGAATTCACCAGTGACTTATTTTTTTTGAAAAACTGCTTATTTATTGACTCTGTATTATTTTTTGGAAGTGTGTATGCTGTGAATCCTATTACCTGAAAAATCAGTATATGCAATAATTAGAAATATTTTATATTAAGCTGTATGATTATTTAAGAGTTTACCATAATTTCAGTTGAAGAAATTGTTTACCTTCGGTTCCATTATTGAATGTTGATTAAGGGAGACTATTACTTCCTCCATTTCACTAAGAATTAGGTGCAATTGTGGATTTATATGGAACGTTTCTGTAAAAAAATACATTTTATAAATTGAAATTTATTATTTCGAAAAAAATTAGAATAATTAGAATATGTATTATTACTGATAAAATATAAATTTTTAACTCCTAATAGGTAATTAGTTAGGATGCTTTCAACAAGAAAAGGCTCCATATTTTTGTTTAAAACTCGTAAAAAAGTCGACAGACACAAAATGAATGAGTATAGAAAAGTCGAAAACCCAAGTTCAAAAATATTTAAAAGTGCATTTCTTATAAACAAAAAATTAATTTTTGAGTAGCCTACAGTTTCTAATGTAAATAGGGTATATTTAAAATATGATGGATTCTAAAGACCTCCTCTAAACGTTACATTTCATATTTTCTCGTATGATACATGTATTGCCGATTTTCAAACACAATTCAATTTACATGTTCCTCAAAATTGCTTTCGATATTCCGATGCTAATTTTAACATTCCAAAGGATTTAAAGCATATATGGTTGCCTACTTTTATACTTTTATACTATGTTTATACAGATAAAGTTAAAAAAATACAGTTAGGAACATACGTTTTTTGTAACCAAGTAGGCAATATTGAGTTTTTTAACGTTTTCCTCCCTATATGTAGGTTCACATGCTTGAAATGAGACAAAACTGGTAATTTTGTCACGGGTATTGGCCTTGAGCAATTTAAAAAAAATATATGATTTAGTTAGAATTGCAATACTAATGTGATAGATGGTATAAAAATTAAAATCAGAACAAATTATTAGTTTCTATCGAAAATTAAAAATAAATGTAAGTTTCATAATCTGAAAATTGTTGAAATCTTTGTAAATCCTCTGAAAACATGAATAAACTATGAGTGGAACTTTTAAATAAAACAGCTCCAAAGCCTTTATTATGCAATTATTGAAAAATGCTGTGAATTATATAAAAATAAAAATGACAAATAATCACTCCGAAGTCATCGTCGGCATAAAAAATAGATTATAATGGATTTTAGGTTCATTAAATTGTAAATGGTTTGGCTTACGTTTTGGCTTACGTATGAGCCCAGTGAGTCAGTATGCCGAAATATGTTAGTTTTCGTATTGTTTGACAAGCTATTGACATACGTAAGAATTGCAAGAAACAAGTAACTATTACATTATTTAGAACTTCAATTCACTGGAGTTGGTTTCCACTGATGTAACGGTACGTGAGTGATATTTGACGTTTGACAAGTGTCAAAATCGTTTTGTACTTCGATCTTAATTAATTCAATAAAGTGAATATCTGTAGGTTGTATGTAATTAATTGGCGATAAAATATGTTGTTTTACTTATTGAATAAAATATGGGAATCAAACGCTTTTGACGAACTGCAACGAAAATTGTAATTCGTATGATTATAAAAATTGCAACAATGAATCTGAGATTCAAATGATGAGAGGTAAGAAGCGGCGAATTATTCTTATACAGTCTGTCAAGTTAAAGCGTGGGTGGCTTTACTCGCAGTCGGTAAGGTGTATCGACATGATTTTGGTGTCAAAATATTAAGA
>NC_046663.1:112702120-112707406 GCF_010883055.1 Belonocnema kinseyi
GAGGGAGCTCTTCTTAATATTTTGACACCAAAATCATGTCGATACACCTTACCGACTGCGAGTAAAGCCACCCACGCTTTAACTTGACAGACTGTAAGTTAGGTGTTCAGCGACCTTGAAAATTTCGTCTCCGCCTCTATAGAATGTTAAAGTATTCATTTTTTGTGATATTTGACTTAGAATATATAAAAATTGTTAGCTGAAATCTTCAATATTAACTCAGCTTTAGAATAGACCTTTTTATTCCAGACGTGGACAGTGCGCACGTGCCAGGATTTTACGTCATTTCCGTTTTTTTTCGAACAGTTTGGTGTCGAAATGTATGGAAAATATTGTAAATAAAAAGAACAACGAAAAATAAATGTGTAAATAAATCAGAGTTTAAAGACAACAAATTTTTAAGTATATTCAGAAAAAAGTGCGAAAAGTGTGGCGAGCAAGCCCATTATAAAATCACGGAAGATGATGCTTCAGGAGCATAATTAGTGCACAAATCGGTGGAACAGCGCCGTGTTAGACAGCTTAAACGATGGGTAAAATATAGGAAACTATCTTTAAAAAGAAAAAAAGTGATTCAGTAGAAAGGTTAGTTGAGGTTATGTTTGGCAGGTATTAATATTTTCTTTCTTTGCTAACATATGCTTACGTATTAAATGAAGCATTGTTATCGGGGTTTCGAACCTCCTAAATTTTTTGATAAGAATATAAATCTATTCAATACTTTCTCTTGAGAACGCAAAACTATTATATTTATGTATTTATAACCAGTTTATATGAAAGAAGGAAAATTTGTTAGTACAGTCCTTATACCAGGTAATCACTAACAAATGGCTTTTTTGTCTAAACTTGGAAAAGAGAAGTAGAAAATATAATCGTTTGTTATTTTATATTTGTATGAATATTAAATATTTAATCAAACAAAGTTCTGAACTGCAAATCTTGTATAAAAGAAAATATTTATACCTGCCATACAAAACCTCAACTAACCTTTCCATTAAATCACGTTCTTTTCCTTTTAATGCTGGTTTTCTACATTTAGGACATCGCTTCAGCTGCTCAATACTGTGCTCTTCTACTGATTCGTGCACTAATTTTGCACCTGGAACATCATCCTGCGTGAGTTTCGCCGAATTTTTAAGCATTTTTTAGAAGATGATAGATGCCAACAAATGCAAATAATGGCCTTGGTCGCCGCACTCTTTGCACGTTTTTCACCGTTTTTTTTAAATAGACTTAAAAATATTCTACATTAAAAGTCTCTGTTATTTACAAATTAATTTTTTGTTGTTTTTATTAACAATATTTTCCATACATTTCGACACAAAACTGTTCGAAAAATACGGAAATGACGTAAAATCTCGACACGTGCGCACTGCCGGCGTCTACAATAAAAAGCTCTTTTAGAATGAGCCATGCCCATTTAACGGAATTTTTAAGAGTTTCACCACTTGGTTTTTAAGTATACACCATATAACAAAACATTAATAAAGATTTCAAAATGTTTCAAAGATGTTAAAATATTTAAAAGGATTTTGAACATTTTATAAAGGCGTGTTCATCAGATTTTAAATATTTCATAACAATTTCACAAAGATTTTTAAGCTTTTAAAAGATGTAAAGGGTTTCAAAGATTTTGAAAAGATTACAGTCCAATAGAATTCAAAGATTTTAAAACATTTGGAAGATTTGAAAATGTTTCAAAACATTTTAGAATATTTTTTTGACTAATTATAGATTTCAAATAATTCAATGATTTCAACGAATAAAAAAAGATTTCGCAAACAAAGATTTAAGAAAAATTTCCCAAAGAAACCACGTCCCGAGAATTTTTCTGAACACATTCTAATATTGTGTTACATTGTTTTTAATTCGTAACTAATTATTTATTTGAAATGCGCGGTGAATCCAGGGAAACATAACCTTTTTTCAGAATTTGGTTATACGTATATTTTGCGCACGTCTTCTGAGTCTCGAAGCCTTTGACCAATCAGCGCAAGATTTTGAGCGCGGGAGATTTGTAAACCGAATTAAAATCGCCTATATAGTACTTTTTTGCATTACACAAATGCAAGACGGGTTGCATTGTATGCTAGACTTTATATAATTATATTCCCTATGACTACTCAGTAAACGTCCTTACTGTACAATAGTCGTAATCTAAGCCATATCTCTGTCGTTATATTTGATATTCTTAAGCAGAATTGTGTTTGATAATTTTTTTGAAGAATTTGACTGATAATTTTATTCGTATCCCTGTTATCTCCTGTTACAAGACCATATTGCAACCGCAGGGAGGTAAATCAATGTATTGGTTCACCCAGGGGATAAAAAAACGTCTATAAGAGAAGGTTTAGATAAGTTGATTTAACTAATTTTAAACTGAAATTTGTTATACCACTGAAGTAAAGTAAATTAAACTGAATCTAGACAAATTCAAAGTAAATTTAAGATAAGTTATCGTATGGAATTAGGACTTGTAAACTAGTATCGTGTGTGTCGTGTAACGTAACGAGAAACTTTGCAAGATAGGTCAACAGCATCTCTAAATTTGTTACACAGAAAAAAACAAAGGGCAAAAAGTGTTTTAGGTATAAACGCTGAGGATAATCTCAGAATGCAAGAAAATTAAGATAATAACTCGTTGCGTCCCAAATTTAGGATTTAGTTATACATTAGCCAAGAAAATATAAAAAAATATGAAAAAAGAAGATTATTATTTTTTTTAGTGAAAATACTGATAATTTTTATCAGAATAATTTACACCACGAAAGATGACTGAATATTAACAATTACTGTTAATACAAGCATTGTAATAAGTACATATCACTAATAAAGTTTTGCATTTTTACAGTCACGTAAAGGCATTGATGTTCTCATAAAAACAATTTAAAAATTAGTTTAAAAAGGACAGGCAACCACAAAAAATTATGAACATAAATTTTTGTCATCGGAAGCAACGAAAATGGGAAATAATTACAAAAATTAGGCATTTTACTTCGGAAAAAAATGATAATTTCCATACAGAAACATGTGGCAATAATGTAAATAGCAATATTTCATTCGCACAATGTGTCAGAAACTTTCAGCTGTTATTATTTAGTAATAAGTATTGTAAAAAATAGCAGAGTACCCAGATAAATCATGATCTTATTTTACAATTAAAAATGAAAGAGTTCTTTAAAATTCCTTGGAACCTTTTAGAATGTCCTCAAAACTTATAGCTCCTACAAAATCTTTCCAAATCTTCCAAAAAATTTTAAAACCGAATAATATTTGTTTTAATTGTTTAAAATCATTAATATCCTTAGAAATTCTTTCAAATTTTTTAAACTCTGGGGATTGTTGTAAAATATCATTAAATATTTAAAATCCTTTGAATCCGTTAAAAGTTCTTAAAATTCCTTCAATACATGAGAATATTTGAAAATCTTTGTAATTATTTAAAATCCTTTGAAATACCTCAATTTTGGCAATACATTTGTTTAATCCATCAAAATATTATGAAATCCGCTGAAATCTCATGAAATTACATAAAATCTGATGAACACTATGAATTAAAAATACTTGGAAAAATTTGCAAATCTTGGATATCCTCTGAAATCCCTTTGAATCTTTTTCAATATCCTGAAATCTTATCTATCCAAAGAAATATTTTTAAATCTTGCGAATTTATGGATGTTTGTTAAAACCGTATATTTACCGAAAAATTTAAAAATATATATACATTATTATATCATTCCATATTATTATTATCATACCTAATTATCTCAAAATTCTTGTGAAATTGTTTGAAATTTAGAATGTTTGAATCTTTTAGGGACGGTCTACAAGCAGGGGCGCACACTCTCTCCGCCACCGGGCTAGCGACGGGCTGTTCTCTTATAAAAAAAACGCTTTTTCTTCATTTTTACTTAAAATCATGAATTGTTTAGTATTATTTTCAGTAAAATCTACATTTTCCAGTCCATCTCACTCAAGCCCACACCCCACCCACAAAACCTCTTTGGTACCCACCCCTCCCCCAGTTGGAGTAGCAACCGCTACTTTTCATGCATGGTTTGTGCGCCTCCGTCTACAAGAGTTTTATCGGATTGATTTTGGTAAACGACAGGTAAAACGGTGTTTATTTGTCTCAATTTGAGTCTTATTTTGGCTAAGACAAAGTTTACTTGTCTCAAGAAGAGCCTTGTATTGGCTGAGAAGAGATTAAATTAAAGAATGAAAAATGTGTAATTATTAAATTAGTTATTTTTAATTAAAACATTCAGAATCTGTGGGTCTAAACGAGTATAACCCTTAAAAATATTCTTCAAACGAATAAAAATCGTAACTTTCTAGAGGGATGTCCTAAGCCGTTAGAAATACGTCAAAACAAACAATATTTTCGGTCTCATCGTCAAACAAATATAATACAAATGAAACTTCGTAAATAAGTTAAATGAATATATATATATATATATATATATATATATAATTAGGTGCGCAACTAAGTTCCCGTTGTTTGCCAATAGATGGCTCCAGCAGTAAGTAATGGTCGATTTTGACATTCAAAAGGTCACGAACCAAGCTTAGATATATGGTAAAAAAACGTTGTTGACACATTGGTGATTTTATTTTGACGTCATATACTTTTGGTTGTGTGAAAATGTTTGATTTTGTGCCAAATAATCGTTATTTGCGGGAAGTGTTGATTTTCTTCTTTCATTCGAAGAAAACGGCTGTTGAAGCGGATCGAGAGCACCAAAAAGTTTGCGGAGATGCTGCTCTAAGTGAAACAGCGTGCCCTAACTGGATCCGTCGCTACAAAGACGATGATTTCAATGTTGACGACCGTCCGCGTGAAGTAATGCCAAAAACCTTCAAAAACGCTGAATTGGAGGAAACGCAAGAATAGCTTGCTTCAACATTAATAGTTACCCGCCTAGAAATTTCCAAGCGATTGCCTGCGTTGGCAATGATTAAAAAACAAGGAACTTGAGTTCCTTATGATTTGTGCCATTTTGTGCCATTTGAACGTCGTTTTTTCGCCTGTGAAAAACTGCTTAAGGGGACAAAAAGGAAGGGTTTTCTTCTTCCCATCGTGACGGGTGATCAAAAATGGATTCATTACAGCAACCCAAAGAGAAGAAAATCATGGAGACTGTCTGGTCATGCAACTACGTCGTATATATATATATATATATATAATGCTCCTAGGGAAATTGAGTCAATTGTCGAGAATGGGAAGTGCCGCATATACTGGAACTTTATATTCTCGACAATTGTTTCTGTTGCTCACTCGAGGCC
>NC_046663.1:112707506-112720068 GCF_010883055.1 Belonocnema kinseyi
CTCACGGTTGTGAGACGTGGTTATGGCTGAAATTTTACCGCGATTTCGCTGGAAGCGGGTGCAATTATTCAGATTAGCACCCGCTTCCGGCGAAATCCTGCGATTGTCCTTATGACAAATTTTTAATTATATATATTGTATATAAATATAGAAGATTGTTTAATCATTAACAAAGATTAGCTGGTATGACAGTCAAAATGACCCGTTTGGTTAGGACAGCTATATGTTCGAAGTTATAAACCGCTTGTGTTGGAGTCATACAATTTAGACTGAAGAGATAAATTTATGTCTTCAAGACATAGAAACTTGTCTCCAAGACATAAATTAAAGTCTCGCTCCATCTCAAAACTGAGACATGTTCAAGTCGAACTTTTTGACTTCAGCATGTCTTGCTTGGGGGAAATGCAAGTCGAACTCAAGTCAAAGCACTTTTACTCGGGCAACCAACATTGTCCACAACCTTGCAAGCAAAGTAATTCTTATGGACTGGAGTTCAAGCTTTTAGTGTAACAAAGCGAAAATTTTCTCATGCTCACTTTGCAGTTTTGTTCGGCCCTCATTTTTCATTCCTATTTGTTCTTTAATTTGCATTATAATTTGCTTACTAAATAACTTCTCAATGTTCAAAATTTCATTCTCAGAATAGGCAATTACATAAGAATTATTATTATATAGTCGGTCACCCTGCAATAGTCGACCTTCCATTCTAATTATTTCCATAGAATATTAAGTAAAAAAATAAATATTAACCATGTCCCGTCCATAAAGCTTCTTTACATATAAGGTTTAGTATTCTCTATAAAAGCATGTTTAATAGTCAAAGTTGTGTGGCTTACGTCTCACGATTTTGCATATTTACGTTTCAGGATACAATTATTAATCTCCCTATCACTTATGGTACATTTTGTGTAAGGGAATGTGGAGCGGTAAAATGTTTAGAATGTAGATAAATGCGTTTCATGTTTTTTTAGTTTAACAATTACTTCTCGTACAGCTCTGAATAATATGACTCTAACCTGCAGTGGATCAATACTGACTGATGTATTTACTCTCTATTAGATATTTTGAAGTTGAGAAATGTCCAGTTGAGTTTTATCAACATTAGTGAAAATTATTGATTTATTTCTGTATTCTGTATAAAGATCACTTACTTAGTAAAATCAAACATATTGCTATTCCCTTTCTGTAAAAAAATGGTAAAACCTAGATTTTTTTGTCTAAGATTAAATATTTCGGCAATAGGACCGCTCATGAAAATTGTTATGTATATTAACATAAACCGCAAAAAAATATGTGAAACGGCATATTATCATGGTTTCCTGTCAATCCGAACATATATTGTATGATCAACAAATATAAACTGTATATATACCAGCAGATTACTATGAGGCATATGAGGTTATAGTCCACAATAGGAATTTAAAACCAACATAGAAATTGCTTTAAAAATGAAATTAAGCTGGAACTAAAGTAAAAAGAAACTTATTTACTTGTATATTTTGTATCCCGAAAAATAAACGTACATGTCGCGAACATATTTTTAAGGTTTCATATCACATATTTATGAAAGGAACATGAAACAGAACATAAAAAATACAAATATTTTTTTATCTTTATGGCATTCATCATTATATAAACAACCTAATAAATTTGAAAACTTTGGATTTTTCAGTTTATGTGAATTAAATTAAACATTTCACCTGATTTCACATTATTAGTATATTTTCGTTCTAATATTGAGTAATTATATTATTCTTTAAATCTTTTACTTTTATTGTCGCAACAAAGGTTTGGTTTGATACCAAAATGTTTAAAGGTAAACTTCATTAAGTCATTTAGTGTTTTAAAAAATGCAAGGTTCGTTTATTTATTTAATTTCTATATGTTATTTATACGAAGTGTCTCGTAGTTCCGAGATTCGTGATGTCTAGTGCAATATTTTTCATAAGCTTGGCTAATCGTCCAGAATTTTCGGGACTACCCAGTGGGAAAAAAATTTAAAGCTGTGTTTAGGACGTCCTACAGACGTTTTTAGGACGTAAGATTCAAAAGACGTTTTTAGTACGTCCAAGAAAAGTTCTAAAGTCAGGATAAAAACGTCCAGCTTGTTCAACACTCCCTGACTAATGTTCACTAAACTCTTCTCACAGCATGTTGCATTGCAGCAGGATCATTTATCCATTGGAATAATTTGTTCTTTTTTCAAGCAAAGAGAAAATAAGGAACCTTGATTATTTCGACATCCTCCTGCGGTGACGCCCCTTCTCCAGCTTCCCTGGTAGAGCTTCATCTGCCAAGTGTGTTTGCTGTGTAAGGATGGTTCGTCCCTTGAAGTTTCTGCATCAAGATGAACAACCTCTAGGTGGGTGAAGGTTTTCACAAAGTCCGAGTAAGAGATCCTAATTTGAAAAGGCATAAATTATTCGAATATATTATGCCTGTACTTCGTCGTTGCAGAAAATTATTACCACCTTTGTATACTCTTGTCTTTTGTTTCAATTTGAAAAATAAATTAACATTATGCATTGTAAGATTATTATAAAATAAGGAATGATAAATGTGGGAAGCTATAAATTCATTATTGTATTTTGGAATTAATTTTTGTTGCAAGTTTTCAGCAGCACTTAAAAAATACTTTAATAATCTTTAACAATTAACAATTGGATAAGTCATTTTAGATTCCTTTCAGTACCACAAAGTTGGGCGTGAAAAGTCGAGATTTTAAATTACATACCAGAACTCTCCTTCAGCCATGTTTCTGACAGTCAATCGTTCTCTTTCTACGGGTGGAACTTCGTCCCATTCCAGGCCTCCTCGTGCCCAAGCACCGACGTACTCTCCTCCTGGTCCAAGAGGATTTCTGAGTTTCACCAACTGACCAGCCTCCCCACTAAACGTTTCTACCTGTTTCATACATGACAAGAAAAATTAAGTAATTTTTAAATAAAGACAGGATTCACGAAGAAAATATGCATAAAATTTCAGAGTGTACGTCAAGTTTGATTTGAGAGATTTGATTTCCTAATTAATTACAAAACCAAATATTTTGCCATAAATTGTTTCGTACTCAAGACACTGTATTTAGAAATGAAATATTAATATGCATTAAAATTGTGTCTGCTATATTTTGGTACTTTGAAATATAATTCAAGAGTTTATTTGAATTAAAAATTTTCAAGTATTACGCTATATATTTTTGTTTAAGAAATTGCCAATTTTATTTAGATTCTAAGACAGATGAAAATATGATTTAATATTATTTATGTGTGTATTAAAAAAGAAGAATGTAAACAATAATTTCTTGTTAGAAGTACTAGTCTATCTGCGAAATTTAGTATGAACTATTTATATTATTTCGCTCACTTTTTCTATGTCTCGTAAAAGTAAATAGAATTTATCCAATGTGTATATTTTTAATTTCGATGTCATAATTTTTGCCTTAACTCTTACTGATTAAGTAGCACATTTTTTTTTAAATTTCAAAATAAAATAACTAGAATATAAATAAAGGAAACGGAGTTTTCATGGTGTTAAATTTCACAAACCCTTTCGATGGCGTAGAGTCTATAATTTATTCCCATTTGTATTCCATTTGCTAATTTCTCTGTGCTTGTTCGAATCTGCAAAAAAAATTATTTGTTTCAAAAATAATTCGAAATTTAAAAAAATGTATTGAAAGTAAAAAATGTCTTGGTTCAACAAGCGTTTCATAAAAGTTCTAACTATGTTTTTTGAAAAAAAGACAACTTCAGTAACACTTTATGAAAAATATATAGGTATATAAACTTATACAAGTTTCCAGCTTCTTTCCTAACTTCTGTATTAGAAACTTTTTTGACTAAGAAATCAGTGATTCTTCAACGATTCTAAGTACATTTTCACTTAATGAAATTTCGAAATATGAGTCACTGATTCTTAGTGAAAATCCACAAATTCAAAATTATACGTTCTTATATAAACAATTTCATTGGAAATATTTATTGTTATGTTTACGATTAATTTACTAGTTAAACTAAAGGAATTAAGCATAACGCTTGCCTGCTGTTGTTGATTGTTATTAACTGTGCAAGTAATTAGAGAAGTCATATCCAAAAGTTTTGCAAGTGCTCGGCCACATGCTGTTGGATCCTGACGAATTGCAATACTTTCTGTAATACCACCAGTCAAATCCGATAGTCCATCCAGTAAAGTTCCGTATTTTAAAGCTTCATACGAGCCATGTAGCCTAAAATACAAAAATGTCATTTGAATTCGTTACTAATTTTATTCAGACACCCACTCGTCACTGATTCAGATTTCTACAGTTTTAATAGAATTTCAGTAACATTTAACTGATATTGTTCAGTAGATAACATTAAGTATGTAGATACTGAAATTTTGGTCACGTTGTGTTGCTGACAGTGGTGGACTGGATGCTCAGGGGTGCGGCCGGGTATCCAATACTGGGGGCGACTTCTAAAAAAAAAGGTTATCCGAGAAAAGGAAAAACTGTTTCTAAGGAGTATAACATTAACGTATCATCTGTGAGTAAAACTTTAACCCCTCCCCCACCCAAGACTGTCATAAAAACTTTTTGAATTTTTTTGAAAAAATAAAAATTCAAATTTTGATCAAACAAAAAATAATGAAAAATAAAACATTCTGTTTCGTGGTCTAACTATGAAAGTTACAATTCACCCACAAAAGAGCTCCAAATTCGTTATTAATCATTTTTTATGGAAGGTGTTGTTTTTATTTTAAGCTTCGTTTCAATCTTTTTAAAAAAAATTAAAAGTAAAAAATTAAATTTTTCTGATAACAAAATAGTTTATTTACAGAAGGCGAACTCTTTAAATTATAAAAACAAAATAGTGAAAATATGTCATTCAGTATCCATCCATATAAAGAATTTTAATAATATAAATTGATTGAAACGATACATTTTTCAGGGTAGCCGAGAATAAAATTTAGAAATAAGGAACAAAAATATTAAATTATTCATTATGAATAAAATTTGTACTTTATTTTGCAATAACTTAATAAGCAATCCTAGACAGAGGTACAAAAATAAATTTAATATACGTGTGATTTATTTGTGTTTTTTTGAACGTAATGTAGAAAAATTCGCATTTTGGAAAAAATCGAGGGCTTTGACCTTTAATTTTAAAGAACTTGTGCACAAATGTGAGGAAGTACAAAGAGCGATCATGTAGCGTAAAGTAAATACATTATCGGGCGCGAAGCGCAAGAACCACAAGTGGCGCACCCTGAATGCGCTGCAACTTGAAGGCGATAAGAATGTGCCCGCGCAGCAGGCCGATTGTTTTTCGTCTAAGAGTTCAACCAATTTTTAAGTTTTTTTCATGATTCTTATTATTTTTCAAGAATGAAAAAATTGTCTCACCATAGACTGCAAGTTTTAAAGTATTTTTTCCACAAAGATTTAAGTCTTGATTCAAATAAGTAATTCATTATAACAACATTAAAATTACAAAAAATGCTATAATTATAATAAAATAACAATTATTATAGTAAAGTATAGAAAAATATAGCATATTTTACAATTTCCAAAATAATAAAATATATCCTTTGATCCAAACTCTTGAAATGTAAGCTAATAACTTGTTTTAGAGAAAATTTCGACTAATCAGTAGTCATTTTAATATAAAAATTGAGTTTAAACTTAAAAAAGACTAAAGTAATTAAATAAATCCGATAATTAGTCGAGATTTTATAATAAATCAAATGAGTTGCCCCCTTTCATATTTGTAAGCGAAAATGGAGACGTACATAAAAAATAAAAAATGTAAAAAATAAATACATCAGCGGGCGCCCATAAAAAATGCATTTAGGTGTCCTATACATTTTTAATCAATAAATATATTTTTGATTGCATCGGAAACAAATGAATTTAAAATTCCGTAATGTAGTTGATGATTTTATATTCCTTTCAGTTTTACTGTTTCAATATAAATAATTTATTATTCATTTTTAAAATACTTTCTTTAATAGAATCCAAAACATGCATTAAGGAATTTCTTAGCAATAATATGGATGAAAAGAAATTGGAGGTCACCTTTTACTTTAATGATATTATTTATTGGAATACAAGTATAAATCTTGGATATTATTGGATACTATTTTCAATCTTTCTAGTACAATCTAACATATATTTATTTGTTTAAGTAATATATTCTTTTTGGGGCGTCTTGGCATGGCTAGGGGGCGCCAAACAAGGGGGCGCAGCCGGGAAATCCCGGCTGCGCCCCCATGCCGCCAGTCCGCCACTGTTTGTTGACTAACTTTTGGTGATTTTGGTGTTATTTAAATTAAGAAAGCTTGATGTTTATATGTATTCTTGCCAATTTTAAAGGATAGTGGCAATATAAAACTTTGCATAAATGTAAATACTGACTTTAAGTTTGAGCGAGTAAGCAGTCAGTCACTGGTCATTGATTCATCAGCTCACTTTACTTATTAATCCATAACATTAATGACTGTTTTTATTCGATGACCCACTTCTCACGAAGTCACATTAAGAGACTTTTCATTGAAATTCCCGTTATATTTTACTGTTTTTCAGCACAAAGAATTACTGAAATTTCAGTGCGGATTACTAAAACTTCTGTGACTTTTGTCAGTAAAATCAATGAAAACTACTGGAATTTCTGTAAAAAATGACTAATTTTCAGTACATTTTCACTGATTCAAATGTCTAGTCAAATGCGCTCCATTCGGCACAAAACTACGTAAATGCCAATAACTTCTTTGGGACGTTCCTAGGACGTCCCATGTCAGGCCAATCAACGTCTCTAAGACGTCCAATGTCCTAAAGATGACCTAAAGACATCTTAAAGGCATGGACGTCCTCGGGACATCTTTCGTATTGGCATTGGACGTTTTAAGAGCATCCCTAAGATGACCAAAAGATATGTTATAATAGACGTCTTGGGGATGTCCCAAAGATGTCTCTTGAACAACCTTAATTTTTTTCCAGCTGGGGCGTCACTGCTTCTCATTAAATTTGTATTGGTTCAAATAAAGAGATTTAAGAAGCAACTGATACAAATAATTAGAAGTGGGTTACTGGCATTCGTTCTGGCTATTTCAACCAGTGAATTTCAGCGGTTTAGTTAGAAGAGGACACCAACAATATTTGTTCTATGCTCAAAATTTCGATGAGCTTCGTCGTCCTTTTCAGGATCCCTGGCCTCGCCGAAAATATTAGTTTCAGGCTCATAGAATTTCGATTAAGCTAGACATGGTCATAAAGAAAGCCTCAATTTTAGAAACTTGCCAAGTGTATAAGATTGCAGGCCTCGGAGTCACTTCATAGACCAAAAATAGTTTATATAGTGCCAAAAATTTGAAAAATAGCGTAAAAGTAGTGTTATTAAATTTTTAAAGTATTTAACATATGTGCAGTCTTAATTTAAAAGTAGGTATAGAATCCGAAATCAAAAAGTATTCTATGGAAAAGTAACTTCGTTTTTCAAGCAAAATTTCCAGTTTTCTAACGACATATTTATTTTAATGTATTAAAAATAAACTTCAATATTGATTTAAAATGTTCTTCCTTTGTCTTTAAACGACCGATTTCATATTAATTTATTGCAGGCTTCACAAGTTGTTCCCCTATTCTCCTCTTTTTATCGGTTTTCCACTTCATTCAACTTCTTCGATTCAAAATTGTATTATTTAGTTTAGAATATAATCATTTTGTTGAAAATTTAATAATTTTGTTCAAAAGGCATACTGTTTGCATAGAAGTTCAACTGTTTTTAACAAAATTAGTCTTTTTGATTTGAAAATTGGATAATTTAATTCAATTTTCTTTCTTGACTAACATTGTTGTGGTTGTTGAAAATTCAACAATTTGGTTAAAAAGTTATAATTTTTGGTTAAAAAAACAACAGCCTGGTTAAAAATTCGTCTTTTTGACTTAAAAAATACATAATTTGATTCGCATCTTTTTCTGTCATGGCTAAAAAATGTGGTTGTTATAAATTCAACTATTTTGTTAAAAATTCATCTTTCTGATGTGAAAATTCATCTCTTTTTGTAGAAGTTTGGCTTCAATTGGGCTAATATCTCAGGAGTAAGTGGCTACTAGTGTAACTATAATGTACGCAAAGTATCAGCTCTGAGACATGATTTTTTTAGAAGTTGTAGTTGAAAATACAGAAATCGAAACATCATTTTTTCTAGAAAGCGGCTCAAACGATTTTAACGAAAAAAATTAATGTTGTGGAGATAGTTCGCGATTAATATGTTAAAGAAAAATATATTGTATCAACAACTTTGATGGAGTGCTAATGGACGTAGAACCGTGGGATGATGCTTACATATAGCGGCCATTATCTATTTCTTATGGCATGCTCGCTACTTGTCGAAAATAATCAAGTCAGCATAGATACTCAACAAAATATTTACGAATACCAACACGCTGCCAATAAGTAATTGTTTAACAGGATTTTGCAACGTCCAAAGGCCCCTCGTTTATATGAAAAAGCATATATTTTATAGGGGCTAACAAATTTCCTTCACTTATTTTGTACCATGAAGCACCCATTGATCACTTTGTAAAAAATATGTGGTACTGATCAAAGTTCTATTATTTTGCGAGAAAAATGACAGTCGCCCTCACAGAAAGATAATGTAAAAAAAAGTGTTTGAAAATAATATTTTGTTGTTGCAATTTCTCGTTGACGCAATTCATCTAGGAGATTTGTTTTATAATTGACCTAGAAATCGCTACAATATATATTTTTTCCTTGAAATCGGTTAAGCCGTTTTCTAGCAAAATGTATGCTTCGATTTATGCATTTTCGATTATAACTTTCGGTTTTCGTTCAGCAATTTTGCTGACTCGATCGTCTTCTGTTGTTGTGGCAAGTGACGAGTCGGATGACGTATCACTTCCGGTTGCGTCGGGATCGATCGTTAATGAACGATCGTGGTCGTAGCTTCCGGAGGCTACATCTGTTCTAATTTTTCAAAACAACCAAAACATTTTTTTGGTACAAAGTGCATTCTGGATCAACTTAGGGACACCTCATTTGGATTACAGTTAACAGGTATTCGGAAGCTAGCAGTGAAAGTAAGAAACTCTCTGGTGATGCATGTGATCGACTTCTACCTGGACCGGACGTAATTCCTTCGTCGTCCCACGGCAGTCCGCGATTAATAAAGTAACATTTTGGTCTTTCGAGCCAGATGGTGGGTCAGCGGAGGAGCATGATCTTAAAGCATTAAAAAAGTACTTGCTGACTCTGTCATTGTTCTCAATATTGCAAACGTCCCGGGAAAAGCTCGCAGGTATAACAACCAACCTGCTAGTGGATTGTTTGCGACATTGCGAATGCCTCGAGGCCGGCTCTCAGGCATGAAAAACGTGCTTACTGACTACGTGCTTGTTCTCAACATTGCAAACATCCCGAGACAGGCTCTCAGGTATGTCAACCATACTGCTGATGGATTGTTTGCAACATTTTTAACGCCTCGAGACAGGATCTCAGGTATTACAAACGTACATACTGACTGTGTGATTGTTCTTAACATTGCAAACGTCCTGAGAAAGACCTTCAGGTATGACAATCATATTGCTAATAAATTGTTTACAACATTGAGAACGCCTTGAGACAGGTTCTCGGGCATGACAAACGTATTTACTGACTGTGTGGTTGTTCTGAACATTGCAAACGTGCCCAAACAGGCTCTTAAGTATGAAAAACATACTGCTAATGGATTGTTTTCAACATTCCGAACGTCTCGAGATAGGCTCTCAGGCATAACAAACATAAGTATTGACCGTGTAATTGTTTGCAACATTGCAAACGCTTTAAAACAGGCTCTTAGACATGACAGATATAATAATTATGGATTGTTTTCAATATTGCAAATGACATGACACTGGCTCTCAAACATGACAGGCATATTGATTGTTTGCATCATTTCAAACGTCTCGAGACAGGCTCTCAGGCATGGCAGATGTACTAATTGTAGATTGTTTTTAACGTTGCAAGCGGCGTGAGACATACTCTTAGGCATAACTGACTTATTTAAAATGAAACACTATATATTTTTCTCATATTATTTAATTTTGCTCAAACCTTTATTAGATTCAAATAAGCTAACTTTGGTTTTATTTTCCGGCACGGAAAGGGATATATGTTCAAAATGAAATACTAAAAACCTTTATATTTAATCCTAATATATAGATATTACGGCATAATAAAGGATATCTGACCATTCATAACCATCTAGAAAGGGCGAGTGCTTGGGGATTCGGATATTAAAGGCATAGGACTGTGATGTGTAATCCTTTTGGATTTTGTAAAAGCTTGCATGATTAACCGGTAATTTTTGCATAATTAATAAATATTTTGAAATATTTTAGATTCTGCCCTTTGATGTCTCGGATATTGCGAGGTTTAAATCTTCCTTTTGCTATATATGGATCCTCCACTTAAGTATCTGGGTTTCTTGCCCATAGTTAAATCGCTAAGATATTGAATAGTAGTATCTAGATAATCTTATTTAGTATCTGTTTTTCTCTGTGCGCGTCTCCGCATTAAATGGGAGTTACATTACTCTCTTCCTTGCCTTCACATGTTCTTTTGTTCGACGTTTGCCAAACGAGACCCTTTTTGCTGGGGATCTATTTTGTCAATTATGTTGGTTGCAGGTCTGCAAACATTACGAAGATTATAAAGATTCATGGGCACATCTCATTTTGACAGCTATGGAATTTTTGAAGAGCAAATTGTGCTTGGTAACTTCGATTACACATATAAGAACCATTTTCTCGCATTTCTAAAATTCCAGTGTTCTTGTAACATCGAATTCCAGCACTTCAGACTACAAACACGTTATATACGCCAATGAGTAAATCCTGGGGTAGGTCCACCGCCTCAAGATAGAACGCCTAGCCGGGCTTAGAAGTTACGTCTCGGTTTCTACTTACATCCGTCAATCCATCTTGTGCTACTTATAACCCAAACCATTACATCGGTCATTTTGAAGAAGACTCGTTGTCGTCTATATTATAGACACCATCATACAATACTTCATGATGACATTACTCGTAAAAGGCCTTCGGCTGAAGACTAGGACCCTTTAACCAGGAAGAAATTTCGTTTGGATTG
This sequence comes from Belonocnema kinseyi, assembly GCF_010883055.1. Lineage (NCBI taxonomy): Eukaryota > Metazoa > Arthropoda > Insecta > Hymenoptera > Cynipidae > Belonocnema > Belonocnema kinseyi. The sequence goes on from NC_046663.1 coordinate 112,718,633, forward strand.
GGAATCAGACTGTTCGGTTTCTTTCTGCCTTCTGACAAGTTCTGCTTGCTTTATCACAAGTCGCTGTAAATACCTCGGATGGACACCAACTTCGAACAAGATTCCTCCTCAACCCTGGCGCTGAGACCAGTTCTTCATCCTGAAAATTATTTCCCCACTATGTGTGATTACAACAGGCGATCAATGCTTCCATCAATACGGTTGAACTTAAACCAATCGAGATTGTTGGTAGGTGCGTGACACTTCATCATGAATCTCGGCCTTATTGTCACTTGCCGAGGTGGATACTGTTTGAATTGAATAGTTTATCGGCGCTAAGGTTTACAGGTCACTTGTTCTGGATGCAATTCGTAAAGGAATACGAAATCCTGCCTTCGCCTTTGCGGTCCTTTTCCAGATGGGTTTGATTGGTCTGATCGGATTCACTATTCCGAACTACGGGTATATAGTGTCTCGACCCATGCCGTATCGGTAAGGCAACTACACTGCTTTGTCGCTGGACCAATACACTGCTTCGCGTACTCGTGCGACTCTAACCTTAAAATGGAAGAGAAGCGTCATTTGCTCGAGCCGGTTTTTGTTTGTTTTTAAAAGCTTTTTCTTATCCTATCTTTATTGTCAAATTTCCATGTTTTGAGACCTTCTAAACCAGAACAACAGCGTTTGGCAAATGTGTGAAGGTGTGTGTGTGTGTGCGTAAATTTTTAGTTTATGGCACCATAACTTTCGAAATAATTGTAATATCACGTATTGTCACGTCAACAAACTTGTATACTTCGTGCAGAAATATGATGTTTAAGAATATTAGTATAGCTGCTACGCCTATACTAGTACAGTTTTAAGGACCATCCGGTAGTGTTGGTGCAAGAACTATACTTTATAGTTCTGAGGAGAAAAATATTGTTCTCTTAGCTATATTGTTTTTTTCGTGCAGAGTCGCCGAATAGAAGACTTAAGATGCATGCTTTTCTTCGTGTGCATAACCTTTCGTGTCCCGATACCAAGGGATCAGATTTCGTTCTTCGTGCATGGAACCACTCCAAATGAATACAGTACTACCGGGACGGCAAGCATCTTGGTTGCAAATACTTTGTTCCTCGCCGACAGTTCGGAAGACCAAATCTGCCAGATGAGACGTTTGTATCTGTTTCGGAAAGTATCCTTTATAGATGTCATATCCTGAATGCGGCTCTGTGGCACGCCTAGGTTTTTTGAAGTCCTTCCAGCGCAAAGGTGCCGTGAGCTTTTTCGTATTATATAGTTTTCGTAATTAGAGACATTTGTTTATTTAGCTCGATCGAATTAGCAATACAATTCTTTAATTTTTTCGAATATATTAGCTTTAATTAGAGAGTAACTAACATATTTTTATTTGAAAACTGTAATGTGTCCCTTAAGGTTTTACAATACTATCATTTCTTACAATCTTTCCGCTT
>NC_046663.1:112720168-112724834 GCF_010883055.1 Belonocnema kinseyi
TTATCCTTACAATTATTTACAACTATTTACATAAAGTCTTATGTCTAGTTCCTTATCTCTATTTCATGTGACACCGCAATTTAGGACTTATTAGGAGACGCGTGAGCAAGCGATCGAAAGCGGAGTGTAAGCGAGAGAGAGAGAGAGAGAGCATTGGAACGCAAACGCATCTTAAAGTGCATTCGTTTATTCTGCACTGGTGTACTCCAATAGCACTCTGATTGCTCCTTTTTACTTCTTCTTTCTCACTCCGACCTGTATCACTGCAGATCGGAGTGCACCAGTGCCGGATAACCGAATACGCTATTAGTCCATTTGACTATTACATAACCATTACTTGCAATATTTACGCTTTTAATCTAAGCGAGTTCTGTTTCCTTTTTATTTCACTTTTATATACCTTCATTTAACTTTTTTTCACGTGCATTCCTTCATTCTCTCATTTGCTTATCTCGCAACCTCCAACTCCTTCATCCATTCTTCTCCAAATCCATGCTCCTCTAGAATCTTAACCACTTCATCTTGCCAGTTTCCTTTATCCTTCATTCCTCTCCTACATCCTTACTATACATGCTCCATGTTTCCTTCTCCCATTCACTTATTCTACACTTTCTGTTCTCTACTTCTTCCCAACACATCCCCTCCCTCACCTCATTTCCCAATATAAATTTTACTTTTCTGGTCCACCTTCTCTCCCCCTATCCTTTTTCTAATTACTTTGATACTCCTTCCTCTTTTATCATCTTATACCATTTATTGTATTTTGATTCCTCAATCATCCCTCCCCTCTTTCTATTAATTGTCTTTCCCTCTCCTTTTCTTCCAATTCTTCATAGTTTACTCCAGTTCCGTCGTCTATTTCTCTAGCATTAAAGAACTCCCTCCTTTCTTCCTCCCGTCTCGTTAATTCGATCGCACTCCCTCTCCTGTCTTCTACCTATATCTAACACTTTCTCATCAACTCCACCCCTTTCCCTCCCTCAATTTCGTCTCAAATTTCATGCCCTCTTTCCCGCTCCACTACTTAACCTATCCCTTTGCGCTTCTTCTCTCACCATCTATCATGGCGTCCTCCAGTGTGCCCTTATTCCCAATATCTGTTTCATTACCTCTGCTGCTTTTTATCCTTTCTCTTATATGAGCTCTATGATCTTCATTCGTTTCCAAGATATATCCCAAATATTTAAACTCTTTTACTTCTTCTAACTTTATTCTATTCCATCTCCCCGTCCATTCTTTCTTGCTTCCCCTTAGTTTTCTAAACCTCATTATCTTTGTCTTTTCTACATTTAAAATCAGCTTTTTCACATCTAAGTATTTCTTTCATCCGGTAAATAAGCCAACCATCCCTTCTTCATCCTCTGCCATGAACACTACGTGTTCTGCGCATGCCATTGTATATATCTTTTCCTTCCCTACCTTAACACCTCCACAACATTTTCCCCTTATTTCTTCTTCCAAGTCTGATATTTATATATCAAATAAATGTGGGATCACAGGACATCCTTGCCTCCCTCCTCTCACTAACCATAAACTATCTCCTACTTGCTCTCCTACCTTTACCCTGCTTTTTGTCTCTCTAAAAATTTCCTATACTCTCTTTATTAATCCCTCTCTTATCTCCTTTTCCACCAGAACTTTTTATATTTCGCCTAGGTCTAATGAGTCCAACGCCGGCTTTAAGTACACGAACTATGATCGCTCCTTCTACCCTCTTAATCCTCTTATTTATTAGGTAGTTCAGAACATATATGTTGTCCATTACCTGCGTTCCTTTTCTAAACCCTGTCTGATTCAGTGGCTCTATCTTTTTTTCTAGTTCCGTCCTTCCATATTTCCATACTTCATCTGGATTCTCATCTGTACCAGTTGCCTTTCCATCCTTCATTATTCCTAAATCCTTGACTATTTCTTCCCTGGCTATGTTCTCTTCCTTATATCTTTCTCTGCCATATTTTTCTTCCTTCCTAACTTTTTTCTCTACTCCTCCTAGCAAATCCAAAACATATATTTTTACATTCTACCATTCCAATATGTTGGTTTACTCTTTTGCTTCCATTTCTTCATCAATTTACTACCTTCCATACCTCTTCTTCCGTCTTAGCCATCTTCGCCTCTTCCTCAAGCCTTTTATTCTCTTCCTATTTCTTTTGATCGTACAATTCATTATAATCTTTCTTTTTTCTCCTATATTCTTCCCCAATCCTTTTTTTCCACTTTCTTAATTCCTTTCTGACCTCTTTTTTACTCTTTATAGTCCTCATCCCATCCACTTCGATTCCCCCCTTCACTAACTTCATTTTTGTTTGTGTACTCTAATGCTCTTTTTATTTCTCTTATAATATTTTCCATCTCCTCCTTTTTCCTCTCCCATTTTGATATTTCTGACCTTTTCTCTGAATTGTTTTTTTCCTTGCCTTAGCCAATCCCCTTTTCCTACACTTTTTATCTTTGATCCCCTTTTATTCATATTGTTATTACTTTTTTGTTCCTCTAATGTCACTATTAAGAGGAAGTGATTCGAATAATTAGAATCACCTACCTCTAATTTCTTCACCTAATCTTTTACCTCATTATCCACCATCACATAATCAATTACCGTTTTCTTCTTATCTTTCCACAACTTTAATATTAAAATATTGAATAATATAAAATAAATAAATACTTTGCACAATTCTTCTTTGAATTACACTATTTGAAAATAAATGTAAACATGCTGAAATAAAATAATTAAAATTCTAGTCACCATTACAAATTTATATTGAAAAGTTAGTCGCCCCAAGCACCCCAATAGATATTTCGTATCTGCGGTGCTAATTGGGTAGGAGAGGAGAGCATCTAGGCACGCATCCACCACCACTCTCGCTCTCCAGCCAAAATAGTGGTAAGCGCAAAACATGTGTGGCTGGCGGGAATTTCTCAAGGTTGGGCATGTCTGATCTAGTCAATCGCGTGCGTTGGCATCCTATCATTAGGACGCCTCGATATGCAATATAAGAATTTTTTATATTAGCTATGGGTCATTATTTCCTAAAAAATTGAGAATTTAAAACCATAATGATCTTCGTATGTCGGTTAAGTAATAAAATTTAAATCAAAATATTCAATTTTTTAGATTGGGGCTTTGAAATTGAAGCCTAAGCCAATTTGAATGTATTGAAATTTGTATCTCATTATTTTTTTTTTTAATGAGTGAGTACTTGGCAGGTGCCTACAAAAATAAAGTGTTTCGTAGTTTATTTAAATCTATCATTTTGAATGAAATGAAATCTAACGTTCAATAACAACTCCTTCTACTCACTCGCTAATATCGTCTCCTTCCCTTACCCTTAAACCTTTCCTCAACTGTTTACATATTCCCTTACCATCAGCTTGTTATTTTTTACTCCTCCATCTTCCACTTTTTAGCATGGAAAATATTCTGATTTTTCAATTGCTTAAACCAATGTTTATATATACAAGTGACAGAAAAACTGATTGTGCCATTTGATTTTACGGAAAAAATTACATAGAGAACGTGTGTCAGATTATGTAATTTTTTATTTATACTACGCCGCAAACGAAATCTACCAAAAAATTATAGATTATTTAGACTACATTTATTTTTTTCATAGATCCAAATAGTTTAATCATTATTATAATGAATCATAACGATTTTAGTGCAAAATATTGTTTTACATATCAAACTGATACGTTAGAGTATTTGTTTCAATAGATTGTTTATAAGAGTTATATATAATGTTGAGCACAATAATGTTTGATTTTGAACTCTCGCGTCTAATGCATTGTTCCCAAATTTACAAAAAATGTATTATAATTTGGTACAGTTCTGAAAAATTGAAGATTGGGTCACTCAGGGCACTTAGAACATTAAGAAATAAATAATTGTCATTCTTTTTCTCCAATAGTTATACCTACGGTTCTTCCGAATTTTTCGACATTTGGAGATATGAAAAAACTGTAAAAAAATTGTTTATATCTACAACGTAGTTTTACTTTAAAAACAACTATTCCCTAGGTGATTCACAGATTTTTGGTATCAAAAATTGCATTGTTTAAACAAAATTAGAAACTTAATCCACCATTTTTGGAATTCGAATTCCAGAAAAAATGTTTTTGAATAGTATCTTTAACATTCCAATATGAGGATCCAACAAAATAAATTCCATCAGAATATTTAGTACGATAATGAAAATTCATTACAGCGAACGCTTCTCCGAAAACACAGTACCCCTAATTTTGGATTGATTCTTAGGTCCTATAAATCGACTCCTGTATGAACTTTTTACTTTTTTACTTTGAACTTTTTTTCAACCGAAAGCATCAATCCAAGCCAACGTGATAAAAAACCGGGTGATGTTCCGAATAGCCCGTACCTCCAATGGGTTTTCACGTTTAGCTCGACAATCATTAAAAATAAAAAATAAATTCTATAAAAAAAAGATGTAGACCTAGTAAAAATACATATTTTATGTTTCATCAAATTTTTTCGTAGGAGTGGAAGTTTTCGAGATGTTTGATGATAAAAATATGAAAATTCCATACCCAGTCCCTACTGAAGACGAAAGTATTTCTGTACCAAATTACTGAAATGGAATGGGAGCTTCTAATGTGTCCCCTAAGGGTTTACATTTGTCTTGCACCTTCTTCCTTATTCCTTAACGCA
>NC_046663.1:112724844-112725733 GCF_010883055.1 Belonocnema kinseyi
AATTACTTGCTGGTGGGAGAGAGACCTACAGTTTAAGGTGTGTTCCGAACTACCCAGAACGGCTTTAAGTACTTAGAGAAAACCTTTTTTTAGAGGTACCGGTCATAAGACTCTCCAGAGATGAACAACTCCCTTGCTAGGCTAGTGTTCACCGCATGGGCCGCCGAGGCTCTACCAGAGTGCGAGGCTGGAATCGAACCCGGAACCCGACGGAGTTGGTCCAAAGCCTACGCTTTAGCCCCCACGACCATCGTCCCACTTGTAACAAATTACTGAACTTGTATATGTTTTTACTTAATTTTATTTACGTCTCCCCACGAGACTTTAAAAGGGGGTAGGGATTTGGCCAACAGTATGTTTCTAGGTGTACAAAGGGGTGCTTTTCCTCCTCCTACAAGAGGTTGAAAAGGTGAAGGGTTTGACCAAATTAATTTCTGTGGATAGACAAAAGGGTACCATTCCGCTCCCCACGAGAAGCTGGAAAGGGGCAGGGATCTGACCTACATTATTTTTTCGGCCAGACAAAGAGGTGCCTACAAAATTTATTAATTAACATAAAAATATGAAAAATTGGAATTATTCACCTTTGGCTGCTTATACTTCTCATTTCGGCCTATAATAACTGTAGTGAGTTGCTTTATTATTTATTAAAATTGGAAGTAGCTGATTCAATTCAAAATATTCTGGTATTAATGCTTTAATATTACATATACAAATACTTTATAAGGTCTCGAGTTGAAAGAGTTACAGGCGGATTACTTTCATCACATCTTATAAGGCTCAACATTTGAATACTTATGTTTTGAAGAGTAAAAGTAATTTAGCAAATTATAATAAAATGGAAAATAGGAATCCTTTTCATGTTAATTTGTCTTCTTATAACCCAGAA
>NC_046663.1:112725833-112734166 GCF_010883055.1 Belonocnema kinseyi
ATAATATTCATTTGTTTTATATATTTTTTGTATAAAACAAATGAATATTATATATAAAACTTAACACTATATACAAACTATATATAATTTTTCCGTCTGAGAAACCTTAAGGCTCATATATTTTGTAATATCAAGCTTTTTAATATCAGACGCACATAAAAATGTAGAGTGTGACTTCAATATACATATTAGAATATGTAATAACTACATTAAAATAATACTCCACGATTTTTCTGTTCGAATGACTTTAAATAGGGAAATGAAAGGTAAACTACGACTTTGAGTCGCTGCTAAACTGCTCGGACATTATTTTTTGAAGAATAAAAGCGAGAATCGTTAGAAGGGGCTTCCATATGAAGGTGTACAGAATATACTGAATACACATAGGTACTCTACTTTCATGAAAACGGAGACATACCAGGAAGTGGAGCATCAAGAATATAAGATAGGACGGATCCAAAGGCACGTTTTTTATAATCTCTACTGTGGAAAGTCAATAAGTTTTGTGACGGACAAGACAAAATCTCGAAGCATTGAATATTCCGATCACTGGCCTAATTGCATTTTTTAAATATAAAATGATAACGAACTTTAAATATGACAATAAAGTACAGAGAAAGTTATGGGACAAAAATAAGACAAAAAGCAGATGTATCGAAAAGTGGAAGTCTCTTGATTTTTTTAGGCTCCATTTTTTTAAGCAAAGTAATATTTCTTGGTCTCAGAATGTGAGATAATTAACTCAAGGAATGGATATCTTTAAAGCTAAGAACCTAGTTTCCTTGAATCTCATTTTTGCATCCAAAGAAACATTTCCTTACTTCAATGATTTTGAGCATTTGAATTACAAAAAATTCTATTTGAAATAAGCAATTCGTCGGTATGCGAAACGAATAATTTGTTTTCTTTGAATCAAAAAAAAAAGTTGAGATAACTAAAGGCAATATTAATTAAGTGAAAGCGATATTTCTTTCATATAAGGGGATTGATACTTTTGTTCTGATAGAATATGTGCATAATAAAATAAAATAATGTGTTCACTTAAGTAATAATTTATTCACTTCAAACATATGTTTCTTTAGATTAATTGAATACAGCTATTTATGTCCAATAAACATTGCCTTCAAGCGAAACAATATATTTTTGAAATAACTTCATAAACCATTCGTTCGAAAAAATATTTTAGTAAAATTCTTTGCTTTTACCTAGTAGTTTAGAACATATTTAAGTTAGCTCTAGATTGCAACCAGGAATATAATCTGATAAAATTTATGTGATTGGTGTTTACCAGTATTCCAAATCATTTGTCAATTGGTCTTGCTTGAAATTCTTTTTCATTCCATTAAAATGAAAACAAATATATTATTATAAATAAAAATCATTATAATTGCATTTTTTCAATAAATGGGCCTGCTCATTATTGTATTTGAAGAAAAGAATCATATATTTAGTTCAAAAAAACGATTACTCATTGTAAGATTTACACACTACATTAGGTATGATTACCATGTCCACTTAATTACATCTTCTTTTGTTTCGATGCACAAAAATCAGCTTTATCCACTTGAAAATTACTCCCTACAAAAATTTAATTCCATTTTTTCTGTGCTAAGATTCAAGATTTCCATTAGGAAAAAAGGCATATTTGGAATCTTGCAAAGCTAAAAGCATTATTTATAGCTTTTCATTTTGTGAACAAATTTATAATTTCTCTATATTCTCAAGTAAACTCATTAAAAAATCAAAGTTCTACGATTCAACTAAAACTTGTGCAAAGTTCAGTAATGCTGGATGGTGTGTACTTTATGGTTAATTATGTAGCTATTTGGGAAAATATTTACTGAGAGGAGCTAAAATCTTTCGCTTTTCTGTTGATACAATCTTTTTAAACGATTTTCAACTATTTTAAGAATAATAATGAACACTGTGTCCTTTGGCAGTTTTAAAACGTATTTTTAATGACTTATTCATTAACCACAATCATTTTTTAAATCAATTATGGTTATGATAGGTAAGAACCTAATCTTCCTTCTAAATTGAACAAAACTTTTTATTTTTTATTCAAAAAATACTTCGGACAATGGAAAGGGCGTGAAAACCCTATCTGAACAGCAAAGGCAAATATTTTATATTAATATTAAAAGAGTCGAAAGGCCTTAAAAAACGGTATCCACACAAAGAATGTATAGAATGTTTAACCTTAAATATTATTATTATTATTTAAATGATAAATAGTTTTATCACAAATAATATTGAAGTGAGCACCTATTTTTGGCTGAAACGTGGTTGAACGCTAGGATCCCGAGGGATAGGTGGAACCCGAAGAAATAAACGGGATATCGAGGGACAATGATCGTGCAGGATAGTTGGCGTTTCACGGGGTGAGAGAATTCTCAAGGTAGAGGTTAGATCCCGTGGAATAAGGGGTGTTTCGAGGGATAGAGGGTACGTGTCGTTTAGGCGCCACCGTTTATAGTCCGAGATCCCACTGCGTGTTTTCGAAGGTGAGAACTGATCGTGATAAAAGTTAGTGCAAATGAAAGCTGACACGTAGGCGATTAAGAAACTGCCCGCATGCCAGTTCCAAGTCGGTCATAGGTGCAATAAAATTGGACTTTTATCGGCAAATTTATTCAATAATCACCTTGTATGTTTGAACGCAATGAAATCTGTACCACATTGTAGGGGGCAATTAGTGCTTTCAGAAAATGTGTGACTGCCACCCTCCACCTGCCCAAGAACCCCTGGCAGGCAGACCTCAATGGCGTGATTGCATGATCTCAGACTATTAGACGCCACCATTTGCACGCCGCCGTTTAGGCGCCAGGTCATTAAGGCGCTGGAAGTTTAGGCGGGGGGCTTTGAGGCATCAGGACGTTTAGGCACTGGATGTTGAAACGCGGGACGTTTAGCCGGCGGGATATTTAGGCGCCTAGAGGTTTAACCACCGTAAACACTGAGGTATCAAAAATTTAAAATTATTTAAATGTATTGAACATGTTATGTTATGTTAAGTGAAGGATAACAGTCCGAAAGGTGCTAGGGACATTTCGACGAAAATGGGTTTATTGGACCAAAAATGATATGAATATCAATTATACATCCTGTTAAAAGGGTTTTCTCGAAAGCGCATTTTTTAGTATAGTGATAAAGTGCAGGTATGCCGCAAATGTGGCCAGAATTCCAGCCTGATTTTGTTTACGAAGATGCAGAAAAGAGGATTCTCAAAATCGTAAACTATTTTAGTAGAAGGAGGATGAATGGATATTTGACGTGTATAGCTCACAGTATCAATTTTGCCTAATTTTGGACAAGTTTGCAGTCTCTGAAGGAATCAAGGCTGCCACTAAGTACATCAGCTCTTAAAGAATTGTTCTTTGCCATTCACTGAAAAACCAATCGGCCCATTTTAGGGCCACTAAACATTTTAACGAAGAAGTGATTGCATTGTTGTTTAAACATCTAGCATACATAACAGAACATATTGCATATATCCAAATAATTGTCAAACTTTGATACCCCTGGCTTTACTGCTTTTATACCGCTCGGCGCCTAAACGTCCCGCACCTAAACGACCTGGTGTCTAAACGTCCTAGCGCCTAAACGTCTTGTTGCCTAAAAGTCCAACGCCTAAATTTTCGGAGCCTAAACGGCGGCGTCCAAACGGCGCCGCGTAAACTTCACGTACCCAGGGATAGGTTTGTGCCGTGGGATAAGGGAGGCTTCGAGAGATAAGTGGGGTTCCGTGAGATAGCTAGGAAAACAAGGGTTCGGTTGATGGTTAATGGGAGTCTCTAGTAGTAGGTGGCATTATCTATTTCTTTTAGATCATGGTAGGTAGGGTTCGAGGGATAGGCTGGCTCACGGAAAGGGGCCTTTCGATTGATACAAGGCGTTCAAGGTTTAGGGGCAGGCCTGAAAAGGAGGAGGAGGATGGAAGGAGGGGGCCAATGATGAGTTTATCCCATGGCCCAAGGTTTTCGAGGCGGCAAGGATTTACCGGGACTTTTAGAAATCAAAATGACATAACAAAACCCCTCATTTCCACTTCCGCACCTCCTGGCCCGGGTTTTTTCTCTCGATGTGCCTGGTTAGGGGTTCCTGAAGCCAAAAATACGAAAGATGGACGAATACTTGACCGAGACTATGGCCATAAAATCTAATTTAATTTTAGTATCTAATTTTTTATTTTGATGTTGGGAAAATAAATTTCATGAAATTTTATGGATGATTTTCAAAGCAGTTTTGTTTTCCCTTTGGAATTCGAATTTGTCCTTATTTTCGCCCTCTGCGTCACTTTTTTGAAAATGCTTGGGATAAAATTTTCTTTAAGAACCCAGAACCATGATATAAGTGAGTATAGGGCATTGTTTTCAAACCCACATAAGGGGCAAACATGATATCGAAGCATTCTAAAACGCTAAATCTAACGATGTGTCTGAAAATTAGTTTATAACTTTATAATTTGAGATTTCAGATTTAGAAAAGGCGAATCATTGTACTCAAATTCTGTTAAATTCACTAGGTTTTAATTTAATTTAAATAAATGCACTTCAATTAACTTGAATTTCTACGATGCCTATAGCTTCTGTGTTAGGTCTCAGTAATTTAAAGCAGCTTAGGTTTATCATATTAGGCAATTGCTTCATTTCTCCAGGAAAAGACAAAAAATTAAAATTATCAACACTTTATACTTATTTTGAAAAAGTAAGGGTAACAAGTCGCATATGTATTTAAACTAGCTGTAAAGTTGTATCAACTTTGGTGCTCATTTTATGAGCACTTTGCTTCATTATCTTCTTTATATATATATAAAATGTTGTTCATATTATTCAGAAATTTTTCATTGTAAAGTTGCAGTTTAAAACAGGTAAATAACAGGACATTTCGCTTACTTTTAATCCATAATTTCTAAACGGAGTCTTTTGAACTTTTTGAACTTTAGCAAATTGTGCTTTGGTATAAGAACTTTGCTAAGCTATTAAAAAAGTGGGGGATAAAGTTCCGAATAAGACTCAACTTCGATTGTAATGATACTCCGTATATTTATATATTTTGATGCGCTGATTAAGAAATTCATAGTGAAAATTGGTGAAGATATGACATTTATGGTAAAAATCACAAAAACCCTCATGAGTTTTCACGTTTATCTCGAGAACAATTCAAAATTTAAAAAAATAATGTCTAGAAAAGTTGTAGATCTTGTCACAATGTACATTTGATGTTACATTTACTTTTTCGGTACGAGTGAAAGTTTTCGAGATATTTGATGGTAAGGATGAAAATTGCATGCCTAGTTCAAGCCGAAAACCTAATTATTTATGTGCATAATAAGTTCAGGTATATATTTGTTTACTTTATTTAATTCAAGTCTCCCTACGAAAAGTTGGAAAAGGATAGGGTTTCGACTAACATTACTTCCCTAGCTAGTCACAGGAGTGTCTTCCCCCCACGACACGATTAAAAGGGCATAGGTTTGACCAACATTATTTTAGTGATCAGTCACAGGGGTCTCCCCCACGAGATAATGGAAATTGGTATGGGTTTCATCAAGATTATTTCCGTGACCATTCAGAGGGGTGTCTTCCCTCCAAGAGACGATGGAAAGCGGTATGGGTTTGACCAAAATTATTTCCGTGACTAGTCACAGGGGTGTCTTACCCCACGATACGATGGGAGGGTGTACGGGTTCGATCAACATTATTTCTGTTACCACTCACAGGGGTGTCTTCCCCCCAAGAGACGATGGAAAGGTTATGGGTTTGACCAAAATTATTTCTGCGACCTGCCACGGTGCTGCCTCTTCACTCTCAACGAGACATTGGAAAGGGTTAGGGATTTTAAAAACCTTATTTCTGTGAACAGTCACATGAGTGCCTTCTCGCCCCTTGTAAGGCGTTCGAAAAGGGGAAGGGGTGCGACCTTACATTATTACTGTGAACAGCCACAGGGTTGTATTCACGCCCAATGAGGCGTTAAAAAAGGGAAGGGGTGTTTCCAAAATTATTGTTGTAACCAGTCACAGGAGTGTCTTCCCGCCCGGCCCTCGAGACGTTGGAAAGTGATCGGGGTTTGACCAACATTATTTATGTGCCCCCCCCCCATACACTAACTATATTTTAATAGAGATTTTCTCAGAAACGAAAAATTCAAAAACCCATGACTTTGATTGGTTTTTCATGGTTTTCACTATGATAAGCAAATTTGCGCCAATTCGCATTAAGATTTTCGTAATCAACGCGTCAAGATACATGAGTATATGCAATTTCAAAAATATCGGTGGAATAAAAATACTTACGTTTTCAGCAGGGGATAGGCATGAAATGTTCATATTCAATTTCATCACCAAATATATCAAAAAATTGTACTCTTCAGAAAAAAAATGGACAGAACATAAAATGTGTATTTTGATAAGGTCTACAACTGCTGTTAAAATCATATTCACCATGAAAATCAAATTTGCGTTAATTTTCGCTTTGATTATATAGAAAATAAGTTGGAAATAAATTGGCCAAGTTTATAGAAAAATCACCCTTATTTATACATAATCGAAAAAAATTCAGTGACAAAAACAATGTGATGCACGCATGCATATATGCATCTGGGAAATGGTTAAAAATATTATATTTGATATATTTAGCTTGAATATACATTTAAACACATATACCTATATTTTTAGAATTTTTAAATTGTCACCACCACAACGTTATGTGCCTGATTTTGATATTTGCTGACAGATATAAATCTATATTCGCTGATCATGCGAGCTTGAACCGTGAATTGAGCATACGTACGCATGCAAGCGAGAACTTGCATACCAATAAACACACATGAGGCAATACTTTCACTTGGTAAATGTTAAGTAGTTGGTTCGTTGCTTGCCGGGAATGGAGGATCGGAGGTCAGTGCACCATGGTTGACCACAGTCTACCAGTGACCAACGCTCTTGTCTCCAGGCAGTAACCATTTTAAACAGGGCGATATCTTTTAAAGCCCCCATTAAATTTATGTCCGCTAACTTCTTCAAGTTCAAACATAAATGAGCTCGAGAGCAGGCCCGCAGATACTTCACTCAAAACACATGGAATGCCATTGTCTTTAATCAAATCTTGAGTCCAATAACACCTGACAATAATTGATATATACATTTTTTATTTTAAAATGTAAAAAATAATTGCCGTGCAGTTTGTCATTAGCAAATTCAATTGCATTTCAAGGTACTAGAAAGTTGGGAACAAGACCATGGTAATTAGAAATTAGAAAGAGTGAAGCCGTGTGTTTGGCTCCATTGTAAAATATCTTCAGTCTTCTGCAGTGATGAGAAAGATATGATCCTTGGATATTTGACAAGGATGAAAAAGATAATTCTAGATGCTGACAAGTCTTGATATTTAAAGAGGCTATATTATGCTGGAAGAGGGTCGTGAACCTCATCGAGAAATATTTTACACTGTAAAAGGCTGCGCAAGAAGTTTAGAACCATCTTAGAACGAACCGCGATTTTGCACTCTGCGCCCTTGAAGAAGACCTCTCGGTCATGACTACAAGCTTCCCCTTGACATTTAAACTCTTTAGTGCCCATTGTCCAAAATAAATCTTGCTAGGATAAGACCGATAAGATCTGCGTACGTTAAATCCCCGATGCGCAACAACTAAGAGGATGATGCAATTTAATGCCAATGATGACAATCCCTATATAATCATCAAATTCATTCACAAATTTTCCGTACTTTTGGATTTAATATTATGAAATAAATTTGGAGGACACGGGGTGTATCACTTCCGAAGTAGTTGTACTTCAAAACTGCGCCATCCTACATGATTTTGATACTTTTGCAATGCATGTGAAAGTAAATAGAGTAATATTCTTTGGAATGAAGTAGAATTGACTCTCACAAAAAGTGATTTATATTTTTGGATAGTTATAATTTTCAATGTATCATTTTGAGAAAAAAATTCTTTGCTCGTATAATCACTGGATTTGTATGAAAATATTCATATAAATACTCTGTACACGTGTTGAATAGTGATTTGTACTTATGCATATATCACATAAGAGGGCATCGAATGGAAATTAAGTGAAAATTGACAGAGATTCCTAGGTGTCGTTGAGAAATAGTTAAGTGAAAATGGAAAATAATACTTTGAAGCTATACAAAATTAGGAGTAGCCGGGAGGAGTAGATCAGAGTCGATCGTGTGTACCGTACTTGGTTTCTAATGAAAATCGGTGGTGCGTTTCTTATATCTTATTGGCACGCGTATCAAGCTATCGAGCTTTCTATCGATTTCATTCAAAAACCGGTGTTCTATAATAAGTAACGTGTAAACCTC
>NC_046663.1:112734266-112760237 GCF_010883055.1 Belonocnema kinseyi
ATTTTCCAAGAAATTTTCTTTAATGAAAAAAAAGATGTCAGAGAATAATATTGCTCTAGATAATCTGAATTCTAATTACAGCAAACAATTGCTATCATAATATACGACGTCTGCAGTTCATTTTGGATAGCTTAATATGCTTAAGAAAATGAGAGTAAGATTATTTAAATAAAATGT
The DNA here is from genome assembly GCF_010883055.1 of Belonocnema kinseyi. Taxonomy (NCBI): domain Eukaryota; kingdom Metazoa; phylum Arthropoda; class Insecta; order Hymenoptera; family Cynipidae; genus Belonocnema; species Belonocnema kinseyi. The sequence continues at coordinate 112,734,444 of NC_046663.1, forward strand.
AAGTCAGAAATGGCAACATTCAGATTTTATAAGAAATAAGAATGGGATGTGTATTTAATAATTCTGATCAATGTCTTACATAATGTTACTAAAGGCAGGGATAGAAAGTGGAAGAGACGAGAAATGAGATTCTGTGGTCGCCAGATCTTTCCCGAGGAAGAATGTATACTTACCCAGGCGAATCGTCGTTCCGGATTGAATCGACCGAATCAACCGGATCACTCCAAGTCAGCTTGGAACTCTTCGAAAGGTCGATACGAGAAGAATGAAAAGTCTACGAGTGAAAGAATAATTCGTTGTCATCAGGCACGTGAGTTTATATACCGTAATCAATTCTTCACAGTTTGGAGCCAATTTAGTTGTGAAATCTATTATCTAAAATAGATCGTACGTATTATCTACACTCTCTAAAACTTAATCAGTTGAATACGAGGAAATACGTTAATTCTAAGTGAATTTGTAGAGACTTTACCTGGATTCTTAGTGGTTTCTTACTGATTGAAATTTGTAAATCGTGAAAAATGAGTCACCGATTTTTAGAAGAAATTCCACTGATTCAAAAAAGAGGATCCGAGGGGTCAGTTGATATATCTTTGCTGAGAAAACAAAATCTTTAAGTCAAGGAATGAGATTATAAAAAATAGAAGAGAAAATTGTGGCAAAAACTGATATTTTAAGTTGTAATAGAGAAACGCAATGATGATTCAAATAGACATTCGGGACCGAAACGTATGATGAAGGGGAGGGTGTAAACATTATCTGACAAAATCGTGAGCTAATAGTTAAACGGCCCCTATTACTCGATTTAAATAGGTTCAAAGAAATGAAAATAGTTCTTTGAGTTAATTATAATCTGTAACATTTACTTTAAGGAATATTTCTTTGTATTAAAGCATGAGGTACCTGCATTCAAACAAGAAGAATTTAATTAGATCAAAAAAGGTCCTTCACATAAAGAAACGTATTCCTTCGGCTACATTTGTTTAGATCTAAAAGTGTGTTGTTTTTTAGTGATTCAGCTTTTTTTTAACTTTATGAACGAAAGTTTTTTCTATATTAGTAAAATAATGGCATATTTTTTCGATTCAAAATAAAGAAATTTCATGTTTGACATGTAAAACTTAACCAAACAATGTGCGGGTATTATTTAATAAACAAGAATACTTGACCTGGGGGCAATACAAATACATTTTTAGATTTCTTGTTACAAAAAACTTCAAAGCTTCCCATACTAGTGTCTAAAAGCAAGAAGGAAGGCATGTGGCCTACGCCCCGCCCTTCCCTCGCTCATGCAGAACCATTTTTTCGGAGACCAAAAAAAAACCACGCCATTTTTAATCAGGGAAGTTGTGCAATCAACTAACTCTTCGCACCTTTCTAAGGTCCCTACTTCAGTATGCCCAAGAATGGGATCACATGTTCCTTACGCCCTTTCGGATACGTGTCAATTAATTTCTCCTTACTTTTCTAGGTCCACCTTTTAAAGTTGATAAATAATACTTTAGAAAATGTAATACATTTTTACAGAAATATCAGAAAATTCATTTTTTTCATTTTTCTTTAAAAATATTAATTTTAGGGAAAAAGAAATTTGACGTATTAAAATTTTCAATTAATATTGGTAAACACTCTTCTAAATTTATCATAAACTATTTTTCGTGAAAAGTAAAAAATGTTAATAACTTCATTTATATAATTCTGCGTCAACACTCTCTTCAGGACATTTAAGTGGGATGCAAAAAGAAACCCTAGGCCAAGTATCAAGGCAATATTCTTGGGTGGCCTTTTAGGAAGTATATGAACAATGGGCAAATAATTATTAATATAATAGTATAATATAGAAAGGCGTCGGCCTTTAATACGAAAGGTTAAAAGTTTCGGGGGGGGGGGGGGGGGGGGGGGGGGGGGGGGGGTTGAACCCCCTAAACACATTCCCTGGATCCGCCACTGTATAGAAATATAATATAGTAATATGTGGGCATGCACATAAAAAGAGCCCTTATGGTCGGTATGGAGTTGCGTATATGGGCATATAGCTGGATAAATTCTCGGAATTTTGGACCAAAAATAAACCCTCTTATTTTAAAAACGAGATACAGGGGCCTTTTTGAAATTGGTAATTCGAAAAACGGTCTCTCGAGCATAACGTATATGAACTTGGCTATATTTTTCTTAGAATATGAAATATACCTACTGCCGGTTACAATATGGATATGTGTATAGTCCCAATTTATTCGGAATAGATTCTTGGTATCATACTCCACTCAAATCCAAAAATAATAATTTTGACCTCAGCTTAGAAAAACGCTTAGAAAAACATTCTTTATGATTGAAAATTCGTATCCTTATTGTTACAATGCATCTCTTGGCAGCATCTGCATTCGTTGAAATGTCAAATATTACATTTTCTATCGAAAATCCATATTTGTAGGTTAATAATTCAACTACTTTGTTAAAAATTTACATACTTGTTCGAAAATTCAACTCTGGTTAAAAATTTAAATAGTTTGTTGAAATTTTTTTTAAGACGTTCACCACTTCGTTTTCATTGAGAATTCTTTTTTTTAATGCAATTCTTTTTTGTTAAAGATTAATCTTTTTTGATTGGAAATTTGGCCATTGAGTTTAAAATTTATAATTTTAGGTTTGAAATTTAAGTGCCTGGTTAAAAGTTAAACTATTCGGTTATAAATTCAAATCTTTCATTAAAAAGCCAAATTTTTAACAAAACCGTTTATACTGAAAATGAAAAAGTTTAATTTTCAGTTTAAAAGATTAATGAATTTTCAACCAAATAGTTACATTTTCATCCAAACACCTAACATTTTAACAAAACAGTTAAACTTTTAAATAAGTAGATAAATTTTCAACCAAAAATTAAAAAATGTGATTATTTTAAAACGATAACAGCTGAATTGAACCAAAAACTGCATTTCAAGAAAATTTTTTAATTTTTAAACAGAGATAAATTTGTAACTAAAATAATGAGTCCTCAACCAAAAAAAAAAAATTATTATTAAAAGGTCGTTTAACCTTAAAACAATTAGAGAAATATTCAACAAAAAAGATTAATTTTCAACCAAAGAAAGAAAGAATTTTGAACAAAAGAATTAAATTTTTAACTAAAATGATGAATTTTTAGCACAAAAAATATCCATTTTTACTCAATTAATTTAACATTTAACCAAGTAGTCGAATGCAAACAAAGAAGGCAAGTTTTAAACAAAATAATTGAGTCCTTAACAAAGGAGCTTAAACAAAAGATAATTCACAACTACCAAATTACAGTTGTAGATATTTTAATCTTTAATTTAAAAAACTCTTTGCACAACTTTGGGCGATATACAACCCGTGTAGAAATTCAAATGGGGAACTAGTCTGGTTCCCGACCTTTCCACCTCACTTAATGTCGGGGGCTAGTCGGGTAATCTGACTAGCCTCCTACCACTAGCGTCACGGTAGATTAGTCGATGGCTAGTCGGGCCTGATCGGCTACTAGTAGGGGTCATATAATAATACATCCGTGTTTGAATATTAAACAAGCTCCCCAAAATCTGTGTAACATTTCCTAAATGTTTGTCAAAAGATTTATTATTTACGGAAACATCAATAAACTTTTTTGAAATATTTAAAAGTATTCAAATTTACCTAAAATTTAATGGGTATACTGCTATTCACTGATTAATCAAAAACTTTTTCTCTTTCCAATTTCAACTACCTGAAGGATTAGACTTTATTTACATATGTCAAACCTTTCAGATCAATTTAAAAATAAGCACCTGTACGAATTTCGAGTCTTCTGACTTTCGGCAGACTTTTCACCTACAGCTATATGTATATTTTCCAATATGGATTTTCTTAAAATTCCATACAAAGGTATTTTATAAATGTTCCTAGAAGTTCGCAATTTTCTAAAACATACTACAAAAAAATAAGATTACGTCTTTTTGTAAAGTTTGATCGTTGCTTTTATAAACAGTTGATTTTCTTACAAAATTATTAACTTAATAATTATTCAGTAAGAATGTTTGAGATGACTTTATTATTAATAAATCTTTTCTCCAAAAAAACGGTGTAAAATTATTGTTAAACATATCCTTAGTGTTTTAGAATAAAAAAATCATTACATTTTTTTAGATATGACCTCATTTGATGAGACTTGGCTAGACACTAAAACATAAGAATAACCCGACGAGAGCCCCACTAGCTCCCGACCAGAGCCTGAAGATTACCCACAAGGAAATTAGCGAGCAAAAAAGGCCAACCAGCCCTTGACCAATCACCGACCAGGCCCCGACTGAAATTTTAACAACAAAACGCCCAACTAGTCCACGACTAGTCCCCGACTGGGTACTTCGTCAGAATTAATAACCCGACTAGCCCCCGATTAGTGCCCGACATGTAATAGGGCCAAGTGGGGTTATTTCCACACGGGAAAGACCGAGAGTGAAGCACAAAATGCATATATTATCGAGTGCAATGCTCTAGAACGAATGAAGGAAAAAGAAAAATTTCTACAAAATTGTTGATTTTTCAACCCAAAAAGGCAAGTTTTCAAATAAATAGTTGAATTTTCAAGCAAAAGGGATACATTTTTATTGTGTTCATTATCAGTAAGAAACTCACGTTTCTATCCTAAGAGATGATAATCTAAGCAAGAAACAATTTTCAGTCAAGACTGAAAAAAAAATTCAACTAAATTGTTGAATATTTTCAACCAAAAATTTCAAAAATCTGTTCCCTTATAATTTAAAAATCAAGTAATTGAAAAATCGTCTTTTTTGTTAAACATTAGTCTTATTGGTTAAAAATTAATCTTTTGAACATAGAATTTATTTTGCAACGAAAAAGAAGTTCTCTTAAAATTTAATCTAAAAACAACATAATTCCCTTCCTGATCGATCTACACGGAAAAAAATTCTTGAGGCGAACGACTGAATAGAGAATATATTAAACTCAAAGAAAGTGTACGCTTGGATTAGGTAAAACGTTTAGTTATAAGAGTTACACATTTAGTTATTTTATGTAAATTGTTCTCGTAAATCAGGAATTTGGGCAAAATTGCTAAGTTCGAAAGTTTATTATTTTCGACAGATTATGTATAATTGTATTATCTTCAGATTAGAAAAAAATTTAGTTGTTATAGAAATATATTAACTTACAGTTGCCAATTTTTCGTCTGGTATCGCGAAAATTAATTTCCGTGAAATCCGTGTAATGCATTTGATGGTCAAGTTTGTTTTTATCGCGTTTCTTGATATTTCAATATAGTTATCGCCTACAATCGAAACAAATGTAAATTATTATTACTGCGTCATAAACTCCATTTAATATTAACAATCGCGCACATTTTAAGTGGTAAAAAGCGTTTAATTGTCCAAAGTAAATCTCAACTGTCACTGCTTCCGATTAGACCGTCGCTATTTTATTTCGCTGCTCCCATAATGCACCAACGCTCTTCCGACAATTGCTTCAGACACCTATTCTTAATATCCCTATTATAGCTATACTTATTAGGGGTTTGACTATACGATATCCCTGGTATATGGAAAATGGTCAAGGATATTCATTTTCGCTGATCCAGGTATCTTGTTTAAAATTTTATAGATTTTGTTAGAAATTCGTCTTTTTTAGTAGAAAACTAATCTTGTTTGAAAATTCATCTTGCTGATTGAGGATTCAACAATTTTTCGGACAATTCCTATTTTGTCAAAATTAATTTATTGAAGTTAAAATTTAACTTTCCATTTTTGGTTAAAAATTTATTGATATTTTTAATTGCAATCTGTTTCGGTAGATAACTCAGATTACTTTTGGTTGAAAAATGATATTTTTGAGATAAAAATCATATATTTGTTTAAAACTTTCTAGATTTTGTAGAAAATTCGTAATTTTTCGTAGAAAAATAATATTCTTGGTTAAAATTAATATTTTTTATTAAGGATTTAGTTATTTAAAAAAATTCCTTTTCAGATTGTCAAAAACCAATTTCTTTAAAAGAAATTTTGATTCTACTATTTTTGTTGAAAATTGATATTTTAAATTGAAAATTGACCTTTTTTACTTAATAATTCAATTGTTTTAATTTTTCTGTTTTGGTAGAAAAGTAATCCTTATGGATTAAAATCAATCTTTTTTCGTTAAAAATTGAACTATTTCGAAGCAAATTCATCTGTTTTCATATAGTATTTGGAAGTTCAGAATTTTGTTGAAAATTCGTCATTCTTGGTTTTTCAAGTAGGAAATTAATCTTCGCGGTTGAAAATTCATCTTTTTCATTAAGGGTTCAAATTTTTTTTAATAATCCTTCATAGTTAGTTAAAAATTAATTTATGTAAAATAAAATCGAATTACACCATTTATGCTAGAGAATTGATATTTGAAAGTAAAAATTGCTCTTTTTTAGTTGAAAATTCAACCGTATGTTTGAAAAAGCATATATTTCGATAAAAATTCACGTTTTTGGTAGAAAATTAGTTTTCTTGGTTTGAAATTTATCTTTGTGATTAAGAACAAAACTATTAAGTTGCACATTCCTATTTTTTTGTTAAAAATTACATTCTTAAACTGAAACTTTAACAGTCCCACTTTCGGTGAAACATTGAAATTTCGAATTAGAAATTGATATGCTTGTGTTGAAAATTGAATTATTTGTTTCAAACATCGTCTTTTTATATAAAATTAGTGTCCTTGGTTGAAAATTTATCCGTTTGTTTGAAAGTTCAACTATGTATTATCAAATTCATCAATTTTAATCAATTTCAACTAATTTGTTGAAAATTTAATTGTTTGTTGTTAAATATCAATTCTTTTAACTAAAAAGGAATAATCCTATTTCTGGTTCTATATATTTAGAGAAGAGTACTCGAATATGAGATATTCTCGTAATATGATAAAGCGGGGTATCAGCTAAACATAGAGACCCACTCTGTTGGTTCTATCACTAACTTGTAGCCTTTGAAGAAAGAGTAATTTCGTGGTATAGTCCATTTTTCATTGGGCTTCTGAAGATTATAGGCGATTTTTTTGTGAAATCGATGGTGGTCGAGTTCTTGGAAGCGAATTATTTAAACCCTATGTATCATTCACTAAATATGTATTTAGCATTAAAGTTTGCCTGAAATGATGGGGATTGAATAACTAAGTAGAAAAATATCGATAGTGTTGAAGTTTTTCATTGTACAGGTCAGGCATAGTAAGTGCATAGTTGCTCGGTGTGGTTCTCATAATATGAGATACCTGTGGTTTTTTATAACACTGTGACTGCGCGGGGGAAATTGGTTACAAAAGTGTTTATGACTACTGCAAAAAATAAATATATCTAAATAGCAATAAATTTATACTTCGAAAACATAGAATGAAGTTTTTCATTAAAAATAATACTTTATTTTGCATTTTATTAGCTATTTCCTGGGGTATCTCATATTATGAGAAAAGTTTGACGAGTTTGGAAAAAGCACTGGCGCTGGGGCAAAACGGCAGACTAGGGAAACTTACTTTTTGAACACTCCTCGTAAAAAATTGATGACAAAAGTTTTTCGACTATATTGGTATTGTTTTCTCATGAATTGTACTTCGTTAAAATAAAATAATGTTTTAAGATTTCTGCAAGATTTATCAATAGTTCTTAATAAAATTAAACAAAATTTAAATTTAAAAACAAGTCACTTTCATTTTTTATTAGTTCGCAAATAAGATATTAATACAAAATAATGCTTCCAATTGTAAAACTGCGTACCTACAAGATATTGTGCACTTTTCACAGATTTAATAAAATTCACTGATAAAAGCCTCCATTGTGTGCTAAAACGTTTGAAACAACTTAATTAGTTTCAATTTACCTGACCCTAAAGCCAACAGCTTACATCAACAATTTCTACAAAATTTTGTTATTTATTTTTAAGAAATTCTTTAATAGAAAATTAATCTTTGTGATTGAAAATTCATCTATTTTGTTAAAACTTCTACTATTTGGTGTCAATTTAATCTCTTTTAGTTAAAATTTGAAATAATCTGTAGAAAATTTTATTTTTTTTATTGAATAATAACTTTCTGAAATTAAAAACTGTATTAGTCTATTTTTGTTTAAAATTGGATATTTTATATTGAACCTTGATCTTTTTTAGTTAAAAATGGAATTATTTGTTTGAAAACTTATTTATTCTGTATAAAATTGGTGGTTTTTGTGAGAAATATAAAACTTCTTCCTTGAAAATTCATCTTTTTCATCGAGAATTCAAATATTTTGTTGAAAGTTCCTTTATAGTTAGTCAAAAATTAATTTATGTAAGCTAAAATTAGATTATACCATTTTTGGTAGAGGATTGATACTTGAAGTTAAAAATTGATCTTTTGTAGTTGAAAATTCAACCATTTCGAGGCGTCCTGACGGTAGGGTGCCAACGCACGCGACACGACTTGACGGTACTTAACAAAAAATAAAAGCAATAAAAAACTAACCGAGAAGTTAGCACTGGAAAGTCTTGCTCGCGTAATTGAGCAAGATGAGGCTAGAAGTTGGCCAAAACTAAAAGGTGCTCACTCGCTTCATCAATTCATGAAAGTTCTATCTCGGGCGAGCAAAGCATGAAGGTTGCCATTTCTTGCGTTTTACTCGCTCGAGATAGGACTTTAATGTTTTGATGGAGCGAGCGAGCATCTCCTAGTTTTGGCCAACTTCTAGCTCTATCTTGTCCAATTTCGCGATCTAAAACTTTCTAGTTCTTACTTCTTGGTTAGCTTTTTATTGTTTATATTTTTGGTTAAGTATCATCTAGTCGATCGGGTGCGTTGGCATCCTATCGTTAGGACGCCTCGATTTGTTTGAAAATGCACATATTTCGATGAAAATTCGTTATTTTGGTAGAAAATTAGTCTTCTTGTTTGAAAATTCATCTTTGTGATTAAAAAGAAAACTATTAAGTTGCACATTCCTTTTTTTTGTTAAAAATTAAATTCTCTAACTGAAAATTTAAATATCCTACTTCTGGCGGAACACTGAAATTTGGAATTAAAAACTGATATTTTTGGGTTCTTGGCTGAAAACACATCTGTGTGCTTGAACGTTCAACTATGTATCATCAAATGCATCTATTTTAGTAAAATTTCAATTAATTTGTTGAAATTTAATTGTTTGTTGTTAAATATTAATTCTGTTAACTAAAAAGGAATTATCCTATTTCTGGTTTTATATATTTTTAATTAAAAATTAATTTTTTCATTTGAAAATTTGTCTTTGTGATAGAAAATTATTTTTCTTTATTAAAATCTATTTTTGTTTATTGAGAATTCAACATTTTCTTGATTTTTGTTTGTTAAAAATCAATGTCTTTAAGGGAAATTTTAATTACATCATTGTTTTTTGAAAACTAATAGTTTTTTTGTAGAGTTTTAATGTTATGGGTGAAAAATTAATCTGTTTTTTATTATTCTTAACATAGATGCCAGTGGGCACATAGATCCCAGTGGGCACAAGCGTTAAAGAACATCTTTAGAACGGCTTAAAAATGTCCTAAGTCAGTCCATATAACGTTCCATAAACATACACTTTTCCAGAGACGTTTCAAAGACGTAATTGGAACATAAAACGTTTTAAGAACATTATTTGGCTTGACTTAGGACAGTTTTTAAAACGTTCGAATGACGTCTTTTGACTTGTACGTCCAAAAAAACGTTTTTAGGACGTTCCAATTACGTTCTAAAATGTTGTGCCCACTGGGTAACTATAAAAAAATGTTAATCACTGAAAGATTCTGCTATATAATGTGTAGAACCTGCCTGATTTTAAGTAAATTCCATATTATTTTAAATATTTTTTATAATATTGTTCTTGCATTGAAAATTAATTTAGTTGAAAATTATATTATTTGTTGAAAAAGATTTTCTTTAATAGAAACTTAATCTTTTTTGTTAAAACTTTTACTATTTGGTGTCAAGTTCATCTGTTTTAATTAAAATTTTAAATAACTTGTAGAAAATTTCATTTTCTTTATTAAATATTAACTTTTATAAATTAAAAACTGAATTATTAAATTTTTGTTTAAAATTTGATATTTTTTATTGAAACTTCATCTTTTTAGTTAAAAATTATTTTATGGGTGAAGAACTAATCTGTTTTTTCTTATTTTTAACATAGATGTCCAAATTCTATTTTTTTGTCTTATATCATAAAAAACGTCTTACATAATTTACTATAAGAAATGTTAATCGCTAAGAGATTCTGCTATATAATGTGTAGAACCAGTATGATTTTAAGTGAATTCTATCTTATTTTAAATACTTTTTATATTATTGTACTTGGATTGAAAAGTAATTTAGTTGAAAATTCTATTATTTGTTAAAAAAGATTTTTTTTTAATAGAAAATTAATCTTTGTGATTGAAAATTCATCTTTTTTGTTAAAACTTTTACTATTTGGTGTCAAATTGGCCTGTTTTGGTTAAAATTTTAAATAGCCTGTAGAAAATTTAATTTTTTTAAATAGAATATTAACTTCTATATACTAAAAGCTGAATTAATCTATTTTGTTTAAAATTTGATATTTTTTATTGAAACTTGATCTTTTGGGTGATAATGAAAGTGATTGTACATCCCTATAGTATGTATCTGTTGTTGGAGGTTTTCAAAATTGTGTTTTCATAAAATAAAGATTGAGTATTTGGCAAAATTGTCGGCAGATATGAAGACTTGATACATCCATAAACCTGAACATAATTCATTCAATCCCACATTTGTTAAACCATATTTTGTTTAAAACTACATAAAACATTGGAAGCCTATATATTTTATACAGCTGTTTTCTGGTGAAGGTGAAGTGCAAGGAGTTTGATGGTACTTTTCTGATATTGAGTAAATTTAATGTAACATTGGTGTATTTTTAGTTATAAGTTAATGTTTTAGTTATTATTTGCATTCAATATAAATATTAAAATTAAGTGTTATATTCTTCTCAAGGCTCTGAGAAGCTCTGAGAAATTCTCCGCAGGCACTTATGTAGATATATTTAATGGTACAAATAGCTTGTTTAAATGCTTTGAAGACTAAAATGTCCTTTCCGAAATTGAAATAAAAATACGATCATAAATAAGAAGCAGAGAGGCTTAAATTGAAATAAGAATTCGATCATAAAGAACAAGCAGAGGCCCTGCATTGCTACGGTACGAGTGGCATGGTGGTGGTAAAGGGGAAGCATTGATTCGTATTATCGACTTTGAATTTCGATTCGATTATTATTCCCAACAGTGATCCAAAAATACTTGCGCATGCTTGAACTGAGTGGCGCTCATTGGCTCTAGTTCGCGTACGTATTTGAAAATCAAGTACAGGCGCGTACCGTAGCCAATGAACATAACTCAAATCCAAGCAAGCGCATATCAAGGCAGCTCCATTGGGATCATTAACTTCAAGAAAAAACGTGTAACGTTCCATTACTGTCTAACTCACAGTGACTCACGGATGCATTTGTCGCGCGCATGTAGCTAACAAAGAACGAGTAATCGTGGCAATTTTTCCAATATTTTCTAATGCTGTCTAACCCACTGACGCCTCGTGTCATACGAATAGAGCAATGACATCGAGTATTGTGACAATCGAAATTGACAATATCGTTTAAAGATTTTATATTAAGGATCAACTGCACCTATCAGAACTGATTTGCAAAGGCGATATGTAGTCGAGTTTTAGACGGCTGTGAAAGAGCATATGCTGTTTTATTGCCATCTTGCGTTTTTATGTTTCTAATTTGAACACTGAAAAAATTATTTCGTTAAATATCCGAAAGAATTTTGTTTTGATTAATCAACTAAATTGTTTAATTGAAACAATATTGACTTGATTTTGTTAATTAATCACATTTTTGTTTGATAAAACAAAACAGTTTTGTCGGCGTATTAAAAAATTTTTTTTTTTCAAAACTTCCAAATATAAAATTTCAAACTATTGTATAGCAGGAACAGCGCGGGGGCCGCGGGTTTGCGGTTGTCACTCAGGCGAGCAGTCAAGCGTGAACAAACTAAAGCGGAGCGGGCTATAATGAGTTAGTTCACACACAAGGTCAGCCCCAAAATTGGCGCTATAAAAGAGTTTCACTGTATTTAAAAAATTTTCAGAGTGATATGTTCATTACTATGTAAAAAAGATGGGAGAATATAATTACGGTTGCAACCGACAATAATTCTGACGACATAGTCTACTACATGCCCTTAACGGAATGTATGTGTAAAGAATCTCGATCATGTAATTACGGAAGCTCCCCGTTACCGAGTGATTCTCAAACGAGGACGAGCCTCTCGCGTTAGGAAAATGTTTGAAAGTTTCTTCGCAGTTGAAATAGTTGGAAAGACTATCATGGATTAATCGTCAAGTTTCTCTCCTCGTTCAATTAATCGCTGTGCATGCCACCGCTTCCGATATTTCAATTTCTAGTAGTCTAACTCTGCATATATCTTGAAATACCAATTTCAGTAGCTAAAGTGTGAACATTTGAATTATTCTGAGAAAATGATTCATCATCAAGGACAGTTAATTTCAGAATGAAGTTTCTTGCACACTTGTAGCATACCAGATTTCCTGTAGCATCAGTCACGCACAATAGCTTTCATCTACAATACTGACATCATATGACATACCATGTATGCGCGTGATCGATTTTCTTACGTACTCATGCGTAGGGGTGTAAACATAAGAGGTCAAATTACGAGAAACATGTTTATCATGATCATGCAAATTTTATTACGCAGCAATAAAATTTCTTATGGAGTAAAGATAGTCAATTAATAGATGCAGGTTCCATAATAATAATGTATCTGCGATGAGGCAATAATTTAAGGAATGGAAAATTTGAATATATTTAAAAGTGCTAAGTTTGGATGATGTTTAGATTTGAAATACCTCAGCTGAAAATATTCAATTTATCTTCATGACTGTAAAATATGTTTGCAATTCTTACTTTATAAAATCTTCCTTAGACACACGTGAATATTGTAATGTTGATAAAGCATTAACTTCCTCATTTCAGTATTAATACATTTATTGGCCAGTAGTGGGCCAGTACAGAACATAGTACTCATTAGGGGGTTTACTGTTGTACTGGGAATGTATCAATTTCCACCTAGGTATCGCCATATTTCGAAATTAGCTTTTATCATTATTTTCTTTAGAACTTTTTCATGCAAATTATTTTTCTGGGACCAAAAGTATCAGAATTGTCAGCAACAAAATTTGCACATGCTCTTCGCAGGCTCGCTTACAATTTATTTCTATGTACGGCATGTTTCCTGTGAAAAAAGGAAACACGTATGTTGCAAGACGGGAATGAAGAGGAAGTCAAGGTGGTCGTGAAACAATTACAAAATGAAGATGGTTCTGTCGCATCTTTAAGATTAGTAATGGCCGTGTTCTATCGTGTATACAAAATGACGTACTGTTTCGATGGAGCAGTAGATATGTTGCGCCTATAAATCTGAATTGCATATATATAAAGGGATCATCCATATATTACGTAAGACGTTTTTCTTTTTTTTATATCGTTGTGTCCTTCTTAACTTCACAGCAATTTTAGGCTCGTCTTTATTCAAACAAAAGAAAAACGTCTTACGTAATATATGGACGAACCCAAAGGTGATTCAAGTTTCATCTGCGCTCAGATATCACTTTAAGCAGGAAAGCATATGCAACCTTGCGAAACGTAATTTGCAATTACGAAATTGAGAATACACTATTTTCTGTTTAAACTATAGGATTTGAAAAAAACAAAAATGTTTAGTTTTTTTTGTCACAGAAAAACATTTGACTTTTTTCTGAAAATAGAAACATTTTTTATATGATTTTTTTTACTTAAAAAGAAAACTTATAATATTTAATTTGGGAGTCTTGAATATGAAAATGCTGTGCAGTTTTGGTTTTAATACGTTAAATAAATGTCGCTTTTTTCCTGCTTTATAAAAAATTGTAAATGCTCGGAAAAAATATATATTATGTCAAGCTTAAATGTTGTGAAATGGTGTAAACACCTAAAAACCAAATCTTACACGAAAGTTAAAAAAAAATTATGAAAAAATTGTCTAATTTCACATCAAATTTTTAAGTTACGTCAATAAAAATAATAAATTTTCATAAAAAATTACATTTTCTGTCATTGTAAAAAGTTGAAAAGTAGTCTACAACGGAAAAAATGAAATATTACACGAAGAAAAAGTCTAATCGATTTAAATTATTTATTTAAACATTATTTTATTGATATTTCTGTTAACAGTTCGTATATTTTACATTTTCATAACTTCATATAATGATAAATATTTAAATAAAAAAGAGAGTTTAAAAAGTTGTGTTTTAACCTTTTTTGTGCTGTAGCTTAGGAGGATTATTTTTTCATCAAGTTAAAACTCGTAGGTTTATCTGTAGATTAGATTACCCCGTAGAGTTAGAAATTTTATTTGTAATATAATGTTTAAAAATATAATATATGTATTCACTCTAAACAGGACCATTAATATTTAAAGTCAAAATACTCGCAATCAATAGTGGGTGTTCAAATTTATAAAAAAATTTACCTCAAAAACTTTCAATTCAGCCCGATAATATCTATTTTACATTCCCCATGTAATTTAAATGGTGATAAGTGAGTCAAACCTTAAAAATGTTATAAGTAATTGGTCAAATCTAATTGATATATAACGCGCACCTAAGGATTGGTAGGTTTTGGCATACTGAAAACAAATAATTCGGTGAAAAATAATAATTTTTAGAAAATTCAAAATCGTGGAATTTCAATTTTTGAAAAAATGACTGTTTTGTATAGTTGCCATTAAGAATTTTCCCTGGACGATTAACTTTACATATGATCATTGGATGTTAAATTTACATTAGATTTGACAAAGTTATAACAATTTCATGGTTTGATTAAACTTTTTACATATAAATTACATGGGAAATTTCTAATCAGTGGGGACATCTCTAAATATTATCGAATTGAGCTCAAATTTTGAGATCATTTTTTTCTCGTGTAATATTATGAAATCACCGACATAAAGCGCAACATTTTGAAGGTTCAAAAATAAGGACCACATATTACGTGACGCTTTTAAAAGGAGGAGAGGTACTACCCGGACATCACAAAATGTCACACTGGAGGGAGGTCGCACACGTGAGGCATCTTCATTCAAAAAATAAAATATAGTTTGAACTCATTATTCATTGTTCGATCGACAATGATTTAAAATTACAATTATATTTATTATTTTAAAATAGTGTGGGAGGTTTATCTTCTGAGTTACATGTTATTTTGGGAGAGGTTCACAATGTCACAAGGTAATAATGAATCAAAAATCAATAAAAATAGTGTCACGTAATATGTGGACACTTACTAAATGATAATTCGAAAGAATAATAAATGATGATAGATGTCAAGTCGGAAAAATAAAAATAAAGGTCAAACATAATTCAGTAAAATAAAAATTATATATAGGTCTTTGAAGCCATAAGAATTATGGCAGATAACTAGATATATTTTCTGTCAAATAAATATCGCTAAAGCAAAGTTTAGGAGAAATACAGTTCGGGGATTGTTCACAGGCCTCCCGTCCGTTTGCTGATTCGTCGAAGTTACGGGAGTCGACCGTGATCGGTTGAGTTGTGGTTGGAGAGATTCCTTGTGTTACGAAGCAGCAAACGTGATTGCATCGCGGCCATTACGAGTCATGGTGTTTTACGATATCTCGATGCAAGAAGCATAAAAGGAAGATGAGGAGTTAGAAGAGTATAAGAGTTGAAGAGTAAACGAAGGCTTCAAGGCTGCACGCAGGTGCTTTTTTACTTGCTCTTTTTCCTTTGCTAGTTCGGTTGGTTCGGTTCGTTCGCTCAGCCTCTTTCTCCTCGATTTCTTTCTCTTTACCTTACACTCTCGTCTTCACCGAACGAGACTTCTCATCGGAGTGGCAACCTTCTTTCCACGACTTTCAAAAACACTGCACTGATCGCGTTTTACACATTTTACGATCAGGAACAACAGAAGAAGAGAACCCGCAGATCCACTCTTTAGAAAATTGCAGTATTCAAGATTTAAAGTAGATGAGTAGAAGAAATAGAGAATAGCGAATAGGGAAATACATTGGCAAGAAAAGGAACGGACGATAGAGAATCCCGATTGGCTACTCAAATCGCAAAAAATACGGTTCTTTCTACAATACCGGAAGAGAAAAGAATAAAAACGTAGAACAAGGCTAATTTTTTCATTCAAATTCATCCAATTAGTTCGGAAAACGGAGGACATTACTGCATTTAAATAAAGTTTACATTTATTTTAGGATTTAATACAAAACAGAACTATAAATATTACAAAAGAGTTATGTAAAATCTCAAGTCCACAAGTGAAAACTCTGATATGTAATAATTCATATAAGGATTGTATTATTTTCATACCAGTATATCATAAAATAACGCGAAGTAATGTAAATATTTATTAAATGAATTATGTAAAGTTTATTTTCGTGTGATATTAATGATTCACTTAATAGAAAGTATAGATTGCAGAATTTTTCTAGAGATTTCCATTTTTATTACGAGAGGAATTACACAACAGTAAATATTGTAGGACTCTAGGAAATATTCAAATATATGGATTAGTTTTACATGTTTGATTTTATTCATTAAATTCTAACTTAATTTAATTTAATAAATTTTATATAAATTTAATTTGTAAGCTTTTAATGTTCAAATTTTCACAAATTTAAAATATCGAAAATTGAATAATTTAGTTTCAAACTTACACAATTTTTAATTAGAAAATTGTCCTATTTTTTTATTTACTTCCTCTAAATTTATAAGCCCGTTCATTAATAAAATTTTATAAATAGATGCAAAATAGCGATTTCATGCGTCTGAGTAAACAGTTAATAGTAAATATAGTAAGATATTATAATATGACATACTTCAAACCAAGTAAAAGACCATGATGTTGAGAAGACTCTCTATTCAGTTTCAATTGTCGACGTTTCGAGACTCAATTGCTCTCCTCATCAGGAAAAACATCAATCCAGTGTCAAAATATAAGTCCTTATATCAGTAAAGGAAAAAGTAAGTGATATTGATTATTAAATAATGTTTTTAACAATCTCATCTCGAATTAGTTCTGTATTGCTGATGTTAAAATTTTTTATTTTTTCATTTATATATCATATTTAAAATGAATAATTAAAATTCTAAAAAGGTTAAACACACTTTTAAATTTGAATTTGAAAGAGGAAACAAAACGTGCGTTCTGCTTCATTTTGAAGGCTAATCATATTTTATATCTAACTATATTTATTATTAATAAAATGTTAAAATAAGAAATTTTGATGAACGGGGACCAGATACTTTTTGGACGGCCCTAACATATTCGAACTTTAACTTTTAAGCCGAGTTTTTTTTCTGGATTTTCTAAGTGTTAAGTTAGCCGTGAGGTCTAGTCGTTAGCGATTTTTAAAAGCGTGAATATAAATGCGACTATATTATATGTAATGTATTGTAGTTTAATGTAATTGTTTAAGATAAATTGTGTGAGGATGTTTGTAGTAAGTGGATGACCTTCCACAGAATCATGTTGTAGCAAGAATGTTTTTTTTGCTGACGCATGAAATTTTACATGACTGGGATGTAGAATTCACATATAGAGCGATAGACTTTGTTTTCTTTGATTGAAACTGTAACTAACAGTTCGAATAATTTTACCTAACTGGTAGGTAATCAACATCTCATTTTACCTAACTGCCAAGTAATTTTTATTATCTAGTTGTATTATTTCTTACTGAAGGGCGAATTAAATTATAATAAATTTATATCAATAATTGATATTTTCATATTATATATTACCCTATTTCATTTCACATGACGGAATGTGAAATTTGAATAAAATGCCGTAATGTCCTTCGTTTACCGAACTAAGTTATGTAAAATTTAACACACAAATATTCTTCGTGTGCATTTCATCTATTATGTCATATATTTTTGTCTACGCGCTATCTAATTGTGCTTCTTGTCCCACAAGCGAGGAAAAAAGTTCATATCGGTGGGCTAAAAAGTATGAACATAAATAAAAGCGAAATTTTCTACAATAAAATTATACTATAAGAACTCAAAGTACATAGAAATCATAGTATGTTGCATTAAAAGGGATAAGGATTACAGGTCGCTGTGTTACATTTCTAGTAATGCATATTATTTTTCATAGAAAATTTATTGAAAATTCGAGTGCAGGTAGATGTAGACCCTACCTTTCTACCTATCTATCTACCTACCGGTGTACCCTAGAAACGAAACAAAATGTTTCAACCCTAGGGATGCAAATGTCGTGTTTCAACCCGCTCTACACACAGGAAAAAACGAAAGATAAAGTTAACATCGATTTCGAGTGAAAGATTCACCGCAACAAAAATTAACCCTGCCAGATAAACTTCACCCGAATCGAAGATAATTTCTGATTTTTAACCTGGCCTGGATAATCTTCCGCCTTATATCTGTTCCATTTTTTATTTGAGATGTAGCGAGAATCACGGGATTCCCATCTGTGAGTTGCTTTAAGCGCTTTTTGCTAAATATTATTAAATAAGTTATAATTCGTCTACAGTAGTGTAATTTATTTCGGAGGAATATACATATATACATATTCCCATTATTTACAATCAACATTTGTAAGCTAAAACAACATATTTTGTACAGTAAGCTATCTGCACTACAGGAATACATAATTACGCATCAGATTACACCTAATTCATGCCAATAGCAGGTGAGAATACGTGTTGGTGCCAAAAAGGAAAGTTGACGATATAACTACTTTCTGCACAAAAAAATAGCCACGCTCTAAAAAAAACAGCTTTTAGTTTCTGGCAAAGAATATTAGGAGTTTATGGTGATTCGACAAATCGACGAAAAATGTCACGTTGCGTAACAAATTATTTGTTTTTATGTTATCGAATGTAGCACTTTTTTCTGCGAGATTTTTAACCCGGCTCTACCCTACCGTCATTATACGTGTCACCTTCCTTCACCCCATAGTTCGAGCACGGGACAGACAGAAACGAATTGAATTATTATCAAACATATAAAAATGTATGTAAGAATGTACATATAAGAACCTAACAGTTTTATAGGGTTCTTGTAGGATAAGTAATATCATTTTCTTCGCGTTTGTAAAAAATTCAAATTAGTTCAGTGGTTGCTAAGAACTCGTGAACAACATTTAACTTTTTAACCATCACAGATTCGTGCAACCTATAATGGCCTCGTCATTTAAGAAAAGCTTCATCCTTGACTTTTTAAAATCTGTGAAAAATCTTAAGATACGAAAGATTAACAACATAAATTTTGTACGCCAGATTGTTTTTTCTAAAATAATAAAAGCTTGACAAAAATGCGATTTACGGCTATTTAACGTCAATAACCTAAATTTGAATCAAAATTTAAATAAGCTTACATTTGGCACTATATATAAATCCTTCCAAACTGGAAGTACAAAATCTCGAATTTGAATATTTAAATACGAAACGAAAAACACAACATTTTGTATTGTTTTAATAAACCCAAAAGTACAGTTTATTTTGATTTCGAAAGACGTAATTTAAATTATTCCCTTTTGTACTTGTATCATATTTTCAAATCGCTAAATTTCGAAGGCTTCATTTTTAAGAACCTATCTCTCATAAACTGAACGAGTTAAATTTTCACGTGGTGAATCAGTATTTCGCATTATCACTGGTGAATCAGTGATTTTCCAACTTTGACTGGGGAAACAGTAAGAGACTCAGTTGAAGCAACGCATGACATGAACTTCCAGTCGTCTGGAACGCGCAACGTCGCCTGTCAAGTCTTCGCATTTATCGTGTGAAAACGAACCTTATTGTGTACTTGTGTTTGTGCTGTAAAAAATTGGCGCCCGACTGATATATGATATCTTTTGCTTTAAAGTGGGAAGGCCCCTGGCCACTTGGCTTTAAACGACGCGACACGTTGACATAACGACGGGTCTTCCCAATATTATTAGGCGCAATATATTGTCGCCCGGCTTTCTTTTACTGTTGTGGGAGTACAGTGCGGGTTTTAAAAGATAATTTTGCAACTAATATATTTCCACAATAGTGATGAAGGATAAGTGTCATACCTAACCAGCTGTAGGGCGGCACACAGTGGGAGGAATTCACTTTTTTCGTTCAAGAATGTCCATAGAAATTTTTTTGTTTTTGCACTGGAAATGTTTTAAGCTATGGGATGAATGAGTGCTGGTCACAAAAATATTAGAAAAGTTACCAATAACAATTGTTATAAATAATTCTCGTGATAAAATATTTAAATTTAAGGTTTTATCCAATTTTAATTTTCTTTAATCGCTAGAATGGCTACTGATATTCCTCAAAAATGTATCTTTTATAATATTTAGTAAAATATAACAACTTACATCTTTATAAACAATT
This sequence comes from Belonocnema kinseyi, assembly GCF_010883055.1. NCBI lineage: Eukaryota > Metazoa > Arthropoda > Insecta > Hymenoptera > Cynipidae > Belonocnema > Belonocnema kinseyi. The sequence continues at coordinate 112,754,885 of NC_046663.1, forward strand.
TAGATAAACAAATTCCAAAATTTGGTAGTTTCACTTAGAAAAAGTCGGGGTTTCAATCGCAATAGTTGAGAATGAATCATAACACTACCTGCTAAGATTCACTCAATATAAAATCTTTTGACCAAAACCCACCGACTTGATAGGCAAACCCCTAAGTTTGCAGAGATTTATATAAGAAAACGGAATTGGCATTGAATGCAGAAAAACATGTACTTTTTTTTATAAATTTCAGAATTTTGAAATATTTCTTCTTTCGTAACTGATACATGGATTTGAACTCACTCACAGTTTGTGTGCTATATCAGTGTTAGTAACAACACGAGAAAACTTGTGTAAATTGAACTCTCAAATATTCCTGTAGTCTTTATTCCGAGCTTCACCTGCTTCTTCGGAAAATTGTCCAATTGGTAATAGAAAATGTTTCATAACATCAGGTCCATGCAATAATATCTTATGAACAGTTACAGGCATGTAGCATCAAGGGTATAAACGTACGTACATTTTTGCGGTTTCCATAGTATATATTTCAAATGTTTGCAAGTCAGTCGGCTTTGTACTTGTCAATTTATGCAGAATATACGCAAATCTTTCTACTAACTCCAAGTCTATCCCTGTAATTTCTGCTGTTATTTCAGTGTCCGCAAAATACCTTCTTGCGATATTCCCGTCATTGGATGTACCTGTAACTTGTTTTGCTGCATCTATTACAAATCCTGTCTTCTGATGAAAAGCTTTGCAAATTCGAGTCTTCGCCTTCTTTTGCAAATCTTTATATACATCCGTATCTACTCGCCATTTCTTAAAATCGAGTCGATAGGCTATATGTAAAAGATTTTCCATGAATTGAATCCTAGCATGTAGTGTTGACAATCCATAATCATATTACTTGATATCTACTCATATCTACTAATATTACTTGATATCTCGTATAACTTTGCCTTTGACTGTATCTAAGTTATTCATATCTTTAGGCGTAGCTTGACAAATGTAGCAAGTCATAGATGATAAAGTTCCAGAAAGAGCCTGGCAAACTTTTTGGTCGAGCATCATCAACATCATCAGTTTTTATCACAAAAGTACCGGAATCGTTCTTTATTATTGTGGGCTTCATTTGATCGATTTCTTTTTGAAATGATGATATTAATGAATTAGTTTTTTCTGGGGTTTCCTTTGCGAATTCATATAGTATTGGCCTGCAATATGATATTGACGATGGATTAGGATTTTGCCATACTACAGAATTTACCAAATTCTCTAAGCGAAGTCGCAGTGGTACCATGGACACTGTGAAGATACTATTATCCACCTTGATAATTGATTTGAAGAACCATCACAATCGTATTTCACAATTAACTTCAAGTTATGAGGTTTCCTTATATCCGTAAATGGAAGAGAAATATCACGATTTTTAAAAATCCGAGATATCGTATGATCTAATAAAGATTTTAAGCCGATAGTAAAACCCTTTTCCGTTACCTTAATCGAATCTGCCCATGCAGAAATCGCCATACCGGTTCCATTTTACCCATTCGGCCCTGATCGGGCTAGTACGGTCTGTCCCGGATAGGGTTTATTTCGTGGTTTCAGTGTCGTGTCAGACCCGGTGGCCGGGTTATTGCCTACAACGACACCTAGTATGTGTGCAGTGAAGTAGCGAATGCCTTTGAATGTGCTCAGTTAATTGTTTTTGACATATTTAATTTTCAATTGAATTTTAACCAATAATTCAAGGTTTCAAACAATGCCAAAGTGTAAAAGCACTCCGCGGGTGCAGAAACACCGCGCGATAACCAGGATACCATATTTACGTGACGGAAATGCAAGTAAGTAATGCAGTGAAACATAACCTCAATATTAAAATTATTATTAAACTTGTTTATCAAGACATACTGTATTCACGGCTAGCCTTAATTGAGATGTTTTTAAATTAAATACTAATGGAAAATTATTTCACTCCTAATTTAATACCTATAAATAGTCATGGTATCAATTTGTAAATATAAGGTTATATTTTAAGAAGACTAACAAAAGAGTAATTAATTTGTTAAAGTACTGATGCTGATGATGAAGATGAAGATGATGAGGAAGAAAATATTAATTTTAATGAACCGGAAGCTGTAGAAAATGAAATCGATCGTGATATCCAAGTATTACCAACGAATTTCAATTCCCCAACGAAGATTTAGGTGAGAGGATGCACGAAGCTGTAGGAATAAAAATCAATCGTGATGATCCAGATATTGGCAACAATATTCTAAACCCCAATGTAGATTCAGGGGAGAATACATTTTTATTTTAAGATAATAACATGTAATTCATTATAATCAAATAAGCAAGTTTGAAATTGTATAAAACAAATAAAGGGTCATGGGGATCAAACGATCATTGTCACTTTTTTGGTGTAAATTATCCGATTCAAAAGTTTCGACATATCTTTAGATTCACAGCAATCCAGTGGGTCAACACCAGGTTCTGAAGATGCCTGTGAATCATCACCAGGTTCTGAGGATTCTAGTAGTTCATCGGATTCTGATGGAGAATACATTCACGACATTGTAGAAGCTATTGAAGATGAGCCAGAAGAAGTAAGGCAGCTTCGTGTTTTGGCTGTAAAAAAAGGAATGGAGCAAGAGACTGTCAATGGACTTTTGAAGATTTTACGACGAAGACTGTTGCCTCAACTACCTAAATCAGCCAAAATATTTCTAGGATCATCTTCTGCGGTCTACGAAATAAAAGAAATGCAAGACTCTGATGGATCGGTTGGAGAATATTTTTACTTCGGCATCGAAACAGGTCTTCAAAAATGTATCGACCCCAACGTACACAAAAAGACAACAATATTCTTGCAGTTTAATACAGATGGCTTGTCTTTGACCAAATCTGGAGAAAAGGGCTTTTGGGTGTTTTCGGGACAGGTACACTATAAACCCGACATATACAAGCCGTTCCCGGTGTTTATTTATTGCGGAAATTCCAAACCTGCTAGCCTGGACGATTATTTAGAAGATTTCATTGCTGAAGTGAATAATTTACAAGCTAATGGCGTCACAATTTACAATAAAAGGTTTAATATCAGGATAATGAATCCTGATATTAAACCTTTTATTTGCTTCATCTGCGATACGCCAGCAAGGGCTTTTATAAAGGGTACAAAGGGTCATACAGGAATTTTACTCCTGTGAAAGATGCGAAATAAGAGGACTGAAAGAAGATTGCGTAACACAATTCCCTCTCATAAACTGTCCAGAAAGAACTGACGAATCCTTTAGGACACGTTCGCAACCTCGTCATCATAAGCGTGAATCTCCACTTTTGCAGATTAGACCATTTGTAAACATGATTTTCATGTTTATTCTTGATTTTATGCATTTTTTATGTGAAGGGATTATGAAACGACTTTTAGTGCATTGGGTTTTTATTATTAGCCCCGCAAAAGTAGGTCGAAGAATGAGAAATGATGTTTCAAGACGACTTGTTCTGATTCGTAAAACTATTCCTTGTGAATTTCCAAGAAAAGTACGGGCACTAAATTCAATCAAAAAGTGGAAAGCAACGGAATTTAAATTCATCCTTCTGTGTTGCGGTCCAATCGTGTTATTAATTATCCTTTCCGCTAATCGTTTTAAAAACATCCTCCTTTTACATGTAGCTTCCAGAATTTTATGTAACGAGAAGTTGATTAAAAAATATCAGCAGCATGCGAAAGTCTATCTACAGAGATTCTTTGTAGGTTTGCGTGGATTGTATCCCAAAATGCAGGTTTGAAATACTCATTGCGCTATTCATGTTGCTGATGACGCAATAGCAGTGGGATGTAACCTTAACAGAATTTCTGCATTTGGGTTTTAAAACTTCCTTGGAAAACTAACTAGTCTTATCCGATCCGCGAATCGTCCTTTAGCTCAAATTTGTAGAAGATTACACGAACTGACTAAAATAGATTCTCCAAAACCACAAATTCCTTATAAAATTTAAATTTTGAAATGCGTTGGCTCAAGTATCTTAAAATTAAAGTACAAGGAATGTATTTTAAAAACAACTTGGCCTAACAATTTTGTTATGCTTAAAAATAAATCGCTTTTCCAGATTACAAAAATGACTCGAACCCCTGAAGGGATAGAAATCCAGGGCAACCCGTGGAGAATAAAACGGTCATTATTCGTATATCCTACTGACTTTAAAGATTTGTATATATAGGAGCTGCGTAGAATGTCCAGCAACGAAATACTAACTTTAAATCTCAATTATGTCAGACGCAAAATGGTTAGATTAGAAATGAATTTGTATGCGGAAGGTCCTATCAGAGTGTTTTGTATACTTCTTCTACATCACGAATAAACTAATGAAAATGGTACTCGATAAAAAGTGTGTACATTATGAAAAAAAAGGAAATAGTTTTTCTGAATGCGTTGTAAAATTTTATTATAAATATGAAGTAATTTTTATTTATTTAAGGAGATGAAAAAATAGAAGTTTTTTAGATTTTTAGTAGTATTTTTATATTAAGAATATGTATTAATTTCCTATATTCTTAATTAACAAAAAACGATAAAAAAGATTAATATGTTTCATAAGTGGGTTATATTTCGCATTCAAATGTGTTTACTGCAGAATTTCTGCTTACGTGCAAAATAAGTTAATAAAATATGAATCTCCAACATTTAATTTGTTGAAAACAATATTCATTACATAAAAGATTGTAAATTATTTAGAAATGTTCTATATAAAGGTAAGCAAATTATTGAAAACCCGTACAAGACATTAATTTACAGAACGGTATGAAATTTTTAACATGACCTGTACGTATTTACAAGATTTTATAGTATTTTTACTTTTTATTTATCAAACATAGTACGTAGACCGTTTTGACTTTCCACACTTAATCGGTAGTTTTATGCGTTTGCGTATTAATAGAAAATATAGATATAATACAAAATAATGTGTTGGCAATCTAATTTGAATTTGAATTTACCGCGCTGATATATCGATACCGGCTTCTCATTGATTGGACATCCATTCGAGATAACGGCAGTGAGGATAACCTCACAAAAATAATGCACATTTTTATAAGGCAGACGAATGTAACACTGGAACTCTTACTCTTTTTTTTTGTTATAATTTTATTAAAATAGTAATATATGAATGTTTTTTTTTTTTAATATGGAGTACAAAATCATTCATTGGGCTCGAAATAACAGTATTTTAAAATATATTGACTTTTGGGTTCTTCTGCTAGAAGAGCTCTTCTGCATTTACATGTTACCAACATTGCAATCGAGTCAACATCGCCATTTAATCAAGATTTTTGATCGATTTGAGAGTCCCAATTTTTCAGTAAGAATCCGGTTAA
>NC_046663.1:112760337-112768450 GCF_010883055.1 Belonocnema kinseyi
ATCGGGTCCTTTTTTCTTAAAATTGAGTGTCAAATATTTGTTTTAATCTACTGGAGATTATATTTATCAAGGTTTGTAGAAAGGTATGTAAAAATCTAAAGCTTTTGTAAAACATAACCTCACTTTGTCTGCATGCACATGTTTTAAATTTACTTATCGTCTATTATTTTATACTTCGTGAATTGTCTTGTATTTGATTGCTTTTTTAAATTGATACATTGTAGGTTTTTTCGTAAAATACCAGTTTTTTATGTCTAGAACTTCTTTGCAGCACAAAAAATAACTTTTTTCTCCTTATTTACAATTTCACATGTAAAAATATTTACTTTATTAAGAATTTTAACCGCTTACAGTGCCAATTATACAATATGTCGGATCTGGTATTGACAAATAAACCATACAAGTTAGTATGTTTTATTCGTGCCGGTAGACGCCCGGGAACGCGATCTGTTGACATTCCGTTGCTGACATGGATTCGATTTGATAAAATAAAACGGAAGCTCGTCACAAAATATATGCCCGAACCCTACACCGAAGAGAGAAATGCTTATCTCTATAAATTAATACAGCAAAAAGAAGCTGCACCAGAAGATTGGCCGGAGTACCCAATCCAAATCGTTGGCCATGCAGGTGAGCCTGATAAAATATTAATTTAACTTTTTTCCTTTTTTAAAATATTTATTGTAACAAATTTAAAGATGAAACAAAGTGTGCTTTTAAAAATAAAACATAATTTTATATCATTTTTTCCTTTAGGTAGTTTAAAAATATTACGTAAATGTGTTGCAAATATTCTTTAAATAATGTTAACAAAACAATTACTTTACACTTTCACGAATTGAACTAATTATGAACAATTTTAAAGGATATTTTTTGTTTGCTTTTGATACATTTAAACATAAATAAGCGGAATTTCCCCTTTCTAGAGCTAGACTTTAAAGTTTTCACGCAAAATTCGCAAACAATTCGAATGTCATGGAATACCGGGAATTGTCCGAGGCTTAAGAAAAATCCAGGAATTGTCCGGGATTTTATTTTTGATGCGGGAAGTAAATTTCGTTTCCGTATACTTTATCATTTTCTCTTGTACATTAGAGATACGTGAGCTACTTTTTTAAAAATAAAAATAAAAATGTAAATAATATTTTTAAACATATATTTTTGAAATAAATTTTGACAATGCAATCGAGAAAATTACGCATTTATTTGGTTGAACATTGTTTTACCGGAAAATTTAATTATCAATTTTTTGTATCACAATTTATCTGAAAACATTTATCCTAGTCGAAAATTCAATTATTCTAGTTAAAAATTCATCATTTTATTTATAACTTTATTAAAAAATGCAACAGCTTTTTTAATAGTAGTAGTTTTCATCATGAAAATTTTTATTTAACTGAAAATTGAATTACTCCAATTGATTTTTGATTACTCCATTAACTTTTATTTGTTGAAAATTTGTCTATTTTGCTACAAGTTCATATTTTTTGTAAAAATTAATCTTCTTCGTAAAAATTAATTGTATTAGTTGAAAATGTAACTATTTCAGTTTAAAAATTCAGGATTTTAGTTTAAAAGTCATCAGTTTGGTGAAAATTAATTTCATTAACTGAAAATTTAACCGTTCAATTTTGGATTTAAAATTCATCAGTTTGGTAGAAAATTAATTTATGGTAACTGAAAATTGAACTATTTTACTTGTGGTTAAAACTTAATCTTTTTTAGTTCCAAATTCAAGTCTATTATTATAAACTCGACTTTTTTAGTTGAAAATTCATTAAATTGGTTGAAAATCGTTTTTTTTTGTTGTTGAAAATTAATTTTTTTATTGACATTTTAACTATTGAAATCGAAGATGAATTACTTTCGTTATAAATTTATATTTTTTTTGTTTAAGTTCAAAATTCACCTCCTAAGTTAAAAATTTGTCTTTTTAGTTGAAAATTCCATTGTTTTAGTGAAAATTAATTTATTTTCTTGAAATTCGGCTTTTCGCTATTGAAAATTAATTCGTTTAACTGAAAATTTAACTATTATATTTTTTGTTGAAAAATTAATTTCTTTTTGTTCAAAACTTATCTATTTGCTTCAAAATTTGCCGTTTTCAGTTGAAAATTAAACTCTTCTGTTGACAAATCATTTATTTTGTTGAAATTCGACTTTTTAGGTAAGAACATTAATTTTGTTGATTAAAAATTCAACTATTTCAGTTGAAGACTCACTGTTCAGTTAAACACTCATCTTTTTGGTTTAAAATTTAACTTATTCATCAGTTTCGTAAAAAATTAATTTTTTCAACTGAAAGTTCAATTATTCCATTTTTGGTTGAAATTTGATCTTTTTTAGTTGAAAGCTCAACTGTTTGGTTGAAAATTGATTTCTTTTCTTTGAAATTATCTTGTTTGTTGTAAAATAATCTGCTTAGTTAGTAATTCAACTATTCCAGTTATAGGTTCATTATTTCAATTAAAAATTCGTCTTTATTCTTTAAAAATCAGCTATTCGAAGTAAAAAATTCAAAATTTTCGTTGAAAATTCATCAGTTCAGTGGAAAATTAACTTTGTCGTCTGAAAATATGTATGTGTTGAGCGGGACTTTGTATTTATAAATTACGCCCCGTTTTTTAAATCCAACAGACACGTACGAAATAGGCGTTGAACGCTTGAATATCTTAAAAATTAAAGAGTTTGCTTGTACTACAGACTCTGAAATTGACTCAACAGAAAAAATTAAGAGGATTGAAAATCAGATTAAAAAAATCAGCTGACCATAGTAATGGTTCGGAAGATGCATTTAATGTGTCGAAATTCTCAGACAAGTTCAATGCATCTGTACCAACCATGCCCGATCCACTGGCACTTAAAGGTTATTTTTTTTCTTTAAGTCGATTTGTTAATACCTGATACTGTTGTAAAAATATTGCTTTATTAATAAAGGCTTTATCAATTTTCATGAAGATATGGAAGGTGACAACCCTCGCTCTGAGTCCTCAGTCGACAGTATGGTGGAAATGACTAACAAAAAGAGGAAAAAATCTTCGAGTCGTAAAGGTTAGTTTTTCTTTTCCTTTAATGTTATGTTTAAATAAATGAATATAAATTTGTTTTTATCTTAAATAAGTCATCAAATGTATTATTTTTTATACTTCCAGGACGAAAAAAAATTTAATTCGACAATCAATAATATTGAGTCAGAAGAATTCGAAGAACAAGATTTACCAATAGTAAAGAAGATTTCCTCCTTAAAAAACAAATCTTCACAACTTCAGAATCCGAGTTTTCAAGAACATAAAAATGGTATTTGAGACATAATTTTTCATTAAAATTTTAATCTCAAATAACAAACTCCTTTCAATTTATGGTTCGATTTCTTGCAGGTCACTCCAGCATTCAAATTTCTATCACAGAAGCTCAGGCTACACCAAAACCACGATCGGGATCCAACCACATAGCTCCTTACAAACCCCGCAAAGCACGGCAAAACCAAGATGTAGGTAAGATAACAAGAAATTTACACATATTTTTTTAACTTTCCTTTTGTTTCGGTCTCCATTCTACACGATACGAAACATAATTTATGTTCCAATTTCGTTTCGATTAAAAGTCATCTAGACAGTATTTTTTTGGTATTTCAGTTTTGCCTTAGCAAAATAACAAGATTATTAATCATAAACAAAATGTAGTTATTTTGCTTTTATTTTCCTTTTTATTCAGGATACATAACGGTCTTAAAGGAAATCAAATCATTGCGTATGGATGTTCAAAGGTTAGCGGAGGGCCTGAAGGAAATTAAAAAAATTATGGAAATTGATAGGAGTGCAATATACGTTGGCAAGAAGTCCTTCGAAGAGGAATACAATTTAAAGCTACCTCTCAACAGTCTAAAAGTCTTCAAACTTCTCGATAGAGAACTTCAAAACAATAAGGAATGCTGTTGTCGTTTTGTAAGTTTTTCCTTTTACTGATTTTCTTTAGCTTTTCCACACTTAAAAAATGCCATGTTTTATTTGAATTCTTATTGATACTTACAGAAAGCCGCTGTAGGCTTATCTATGACCCTCGATGCAGGACTTCGAAAGTCCCTAAACATTATTTTAAAAAAATATTTGGGCAGAGATTTAATTTTAAAGCTCATTGCAGTAAAAAAAGTCCCAGGCAAGGAAGTGTTTAAGGATTTTAAGTTCTACTCATGCGTGCATGGTGCGAATGAAACTTAAATTATATACTTTAAATTAAACATATACAATTTATTATCGGGCCGTGTGTTTCATCACAGGTCTAGCCCAGACCAGTTACCCGATCTGAGCCGGATTTGGCCAGATCCGGACCCCGTCGGGGCCACAGCAAAATTTCTTCATGGGTGGATAACATTCTTCTTTAGCTTTTGCTAAACTGTTGTATGCTGGGTAAATTTCAGCACTTCTCTTTTATGCCTGCATATGGATTATGTGATACTGACTTTTAGACAAATCAGTTTCCTCTATTAACGCCAAAGCTTCGTCTGATGTGTAAGGAATCGGGATATCATTCATATTTTCATTTTCATCGGAAGGTAAAATTGAATTGATGAATTCTGTTACTTTCTTCCTATCACATAGATTTAGCGAGCGTAAAAAAGCCTCTCTTATTCTGAGGTCAGTATATTTTTCATGTATTTCCATTCATTTCCTTCGTTTTGTTGAAGAAGAACATTCTGCAAAGTCACCTGAGTTACTACGCCTTTCGCATTTGTCATTACTTACAGGTAGAAATTCCACGATAAAATATGTGTTCAACCTACCTGTAAACTTGTTGTGGAAACAAGCTTTACTAAAATACTGAACTCTGCTATTTCCTTTTAAAATAAGGGATAAAATCATGATTCAATTTGTTTTGAACCTTTTCCAGTTGTTTATCGTTTAAATTGAATTCTCTTTTTAATACTGCGCCAAAACTTCCACACCTCCATTGTAATTAGAAATAAAAAAATCGGATAGGGTCTTTTTGAGAACTTTTAATGCATCCATTTTGTCTTAATGGAACACCATTTATTGGACAAATATTAAACCAAACAAATTTTTTTGCAATTGCTGAAAATACTTTAGTACTTACATCTATTATTAACACAAAATACCAGAATTATAAAACGAAACAAATGAAGAAAACAAATATGATGTAATGCAGAAAAGAATACAACTGTTAAAAGAAAACTATTAGTCCAATGCACATATTTCTGAAAGGGAATATTGAAACAAGTGAAAGTTATTAAAACAAAAGATAACTCTGAATACCACGGCTACGGAAAAGAATTCTATTTCTAAATTATTCACTTGAAGGATCCTAATTTTTTTCTACGTGAAATTGACAAAATTTAGAATTTGTTTATCTAAATTGTTTATAAAGATTTAAGTTGTTATATTTTACTAAATATTATAAAAGATACATTTTGCAGGAATATCAGTAGCCATTCTAGCGATTAAAGAAAATTAAAATTTGATAAAATCTTAAATTTGAATATTTTATCACGAGAATTATTTATAACAATGGTTATTGTTAACTTTTCTAATATTTTTGTGACTAGCAGTCATTCATCCAATAGCTTAAAACATTTCCAGTGCAAAAACAAAAAAATTTCTATACGAAAGGGCCAAAATTAGGAATTTGTTTGTCTAATTTGTTTATAAAAATATAAATTGTTATTTTATCAAATATTATTCAATATGCATTATTTTAAGAAATACCTGAAGTCGTTCTGGCGATTGAAGAAAATTATAATTTTAAAAAATCTGAAATTTTAATATTTTGCCATAAGAATTGTTTATAACAATAGTTATTATAAACTTTCAAATTATTCTTGTAATTATATGTCATTCCTACATTAATATGAAGCACTTTTAGCAAACAGAAAATTTTTTTACCGATAATAAGACTATTTGCTAATTTGTTCATAAAATTTGTTTATAACAAATAAATGGACTAACGAGCAAATTATTTGTATTCTATGAGACCCTAAACGTTCATTTGAGACAATATAAAGTTTACTTAATCAGTTTTTATAGCGTAAAAAATTGTTATGTAAAAAATTTCAGTTTTTCCATGCTTTGAGTGAAAAAACTATTAATAAAGAAGTAGAAGCGACAAAAGTTTTGAACGAAAAAAGTGCATTTTCTCCCACTGTGCGGCATGGCGTACGGCCAGCTGACTACTGGTACTGCGAAACCAGTGAACCTCACTGATTAAACCAGTGCAGGAATTCCACTGAACCTATTGAAAATTCCTATATAGGTTCCTGTAGAGGAACCTACGTAGAATCCCATATAGGATCTTACATAGGAACCTATATGTTTCAGCTATAGGTGCCACCTATAGAAATGACATAGGATACTATAAAGGTTCCTGTATAGGATCCTATATAGAATCCTGTATATGTTCCCGTATGGGATTATATCCCAATGCGCAGTAGTATTCTCTGGCACGTACGGCTGCGCAGAAATATTTTTGGTCCTCCAGGAGAACCTAGATACATACGTACCATTAGGTACCATTAGTTAGTTACAATTTGTTAGGTACCATTAGTTAGTTACCATTAGGTAACTTATTAGGGAGATCCTATACAGGCACCTAAATAGGATTCTATGTCATTTCGTATAGGTGGCATCTATAGGTGAAACATATAGCATCCTATGTAGGTTCCTATATAGGATTCTACATAGAAATTTATATACGAATTTTCAGTAGGGGAGTGAAACAGTGAATTCTCACTGATTGTGAGTCACACACGTCTGGCTATTTTCAACCAGTGATATTTCACTGGAAATCAGTGAGATTTCGCTGATTTATTTTAAAAGAGTACAAAACTGAAAAATTTAAAAATCCCTTTAAAGCTGATCAATTTTAAACCTAACAACTTCAGAATTAAACAGTTGGAAAAATGTGTGCTATATCAAATTGAAATCGCAGCATCTTTAGGCAGTCTCTTTCCGGTTTATTCGAGGAAGATAGAAAGAGTTAAGTGAAACGTCTGTGAAGCTGATGAACAATTCAAGAATACTGAATCAAATCTAGGATCTGATTCTGTTAGGAACGTCAACTGAAAATTAACACAATCTAATTCAGTTACACAACAAGTGAAACCGAGAGTTGGATCAACAAACCTGAGAAACTTTAAGAGAAAATACAGTACCGCATCATGGTATAGAAAAACTGACCATTCTTAAAAACTCTATTCTGTATTTCATTTTTGTATTTTTACATTGCTTATATGATGATTTCAAGCTTTAAACTCGCATTCTATTAGATTCAGACATGCTCCACTTAATTTGTGTTCTAAAGAGAAAATAATTATTTGCGAACAAACATATTCTATAAATAACATTCAAATCAATATTTGCGATCAATTTTCTTTAAATTTGAGAATTTTTTAGCAGCACACGTTTTTTAATTGTTAACTTAAAAAAAGAAAGTAAGCCCTTTGGATTTATTGATTTTCTCTATCAAACCGTGGAAGGAACATCTTGAAAGAATAACAACCTTCGAGAAAAACCATTGTCAAGTGTACAGCGCGTGCCCAAAATTTAAATTATTGACGCCCAAAGAGTTGCATAACTTCCTGACCTCTTAATCAAAAACTATTATTTACAATATTATTTCAGAGGCCTGATAACAGTCGTTTTTTTGGCCTCGAGTGAGCAACAGAAACAATTGTCGAGAATATAAAGTTCCAGTATATACGGCACTTCCCATTCTCGACAATTGACTCAATTTCCCTAGGAGCATTTAGAGGAGCGATATTAAGGTGAATGCCGTAGGAGTGACAGAGATGGTAATAAAATACTCTTAGTGCCGCATTGTGCCTTTGACTGTAGGTCGTTCCCGTGTGTGTTGGACAACTCGATAGTACGTGAGTTAAATGGTCGGGGTGTGCATGGCACGCCCTGCAGCTATCCTCGGGAATGTCTTGGCTCAAAATGTGGCGACGGTATGTTAAGGTGGAAATGACACCGTCTTGGCATGCAAAAATGAAATCCTCTGAACCAGACTTCAATCCGGGCGATTTAAGGAAAGCAAACGTTAGCTCACAAGACATTCACTGATCCTTCACATTTCTGTGGAAGATACCGTGCATCCTCTTATC
>NC_046663.1:112768550-112773858 GCF_010883055.1 Belonocnema kinseyi
TGAATTCTGTCGAAACATGAAGAATTTCTTTCAAACTCAAGTGTGAATTCACTTGCACTCTCTATTATTCATCTAAATTGGCTTAAAACGCAGTCTTACGTTAGTTTAAGTGGAATTCAGTGATATTTTTTTATCAAAAATTCATTTAAGTCGCTTTATTTCTGAATTCTTTTGAAACTTATTTGTTTTGAATTCCTGGCATTTTTTGATATTCCTTTGAATTCACCTTGATACAAGCAATACGGTCAATGATCGAGATGGATTTTGAGTTTATCTCAATTTACTTTTCAATTTCAAAACTTTATGAATTTATTTGTAGATTAAAATGGCTAATCGGATTCATACGGATTCATCGGATTCAATGCCTCTTGGATTTAATTGAATTTATGACAGAAAAAAATAGAGTTACATTTTATTGCATGTAACATTTCCCGCTGTTAAAGTTTACATGCTTCATTAGCAGCAATGGGAAAACGACAAAGTATGAGTCAATTCGAGCTATAAATCGGGACACCAGATTGAAAACAAAACATAAAAAGCCAAAGTAAAAATTTGTTGCAGGTAAGACTTGCAACGGTGACGTTGAAGTGAGCAAATTTCGGTAAACATGTAGAATCAGGAACAGAAAACACAAAAAAAAATGTCTTACTGATGAATCTCCTCCAAAATAAATTACACTATTGTAGACGAATTAGAACTTATTCAATAAGATTTAGCAAAAAGCACAAAAAGCAACTGACAGATGGGAATCCCCATTTCTGTTAAATTTAATGAAGTTAAAGGACGATAGATAGCGCTGGCGTCGTAATTTCGCTACACCTGAAATAATAATGGAGCGATTATAAGACGAAAGATTATCCAGGCGAGGTTAGAAATCGGAAATTACTTTCAATTCATGTAAAGTTTATCTGGCGAGGTTATTTTTTATTGCGGTGAATCTTTCACCTGAAATCGATGTCAACTTTATCTTTAATTTTTCTGTGATTTGTATATATATGTTAAATTCAGTTCAATTCAGTTTTATTCTTTAATCAACTAAACATTCCTTTCTCTACTTAATCTCTGTATTTCTTTGACCGAAAATCATATAATATTCTAAAATTAATTATAATTTCCTTTTTAAAAACATTCTCGAGGATATATTTTACAAATTTTTCGAAACCTTATGATAAAATCGGAGACATAAAATAATGGATGAGGTTCATGTTTAGCTCTGGATTTAAATGTGGATTGCATGATCAGTTTTGTATTGAAAGTACAAATTGAAGACTTACAAAATTCATGTTTCCAGAGCTTCTGTAAGCTAAAAGCCATAAAACATACCGAGAAAAATGCTGGTGTTAAATTTGTTGCAGCTCAAATTTCATTGGTCTCCCAATGTGCATTTGAGAGCATTTTTAAGCATGTTGGCTCATGCTGGGGGTTGTGGACTGCTAAACTGCGCTGTCAGCCACCTGAACACCTGTCAAAGCAACTATTCGCTTTGCGATATTATACTAAATAATTGTTAATAGGGAAACTAATTGAAATAATATTTGCCTAATTTTCAACTTTCTTTCATTTAACGGTGCGTACTAGTTACTTAGAATAAAATGATAACTTCATAATGCTACTTTCAAAAGTTAGGTTAGTCATGGCCGTCGATATTTAAACTAAAGCCGGGATGTGTAGAAAAAGTCATAACCGTCTATATACAATTAGGTATTTTCACTTCAACCATCAGCTAACTTCACTTTTTTGAATATAGAAAATCTCAAGGAAATTTCTTTGAACGAACAGGCATCAATTAAGATGCTTATCTGCTTATCAACATCTATTTCATCCAAATAATGCCTGACAAAATCATCTTGACAGGTGACTGACAGTTTGTAGACAACACCTCATGTTGCTCTGGATGAGAAAAAACAGTGTCTAAATGATGCTTTTTCCCTACATTCTCCAAATGGACCTGTGTGGATTTTCTGTGCACGTGGCTTATTACGCTTAAAATTTTGGAATCGCTCAATCGATTACAAATTTTTGATCAGGGATCGTTGATTACGTGGGTCCTAGCAACTATTACGAATTTCATTGGCGGAGATCATGTAACCGCACCCTGAAGTCCATCTGGTGATCGCCCACTCTCATAGATCCACTTCAACCTAACAAACTGGTTCGATTCAAGCTTTCTCGTCCTCAAGCTCATATTTTCAATAAACACCTACATTTTCTTTACATTTTCGTGTCTACGATTTTAGAAATAACCTCTACCATTAAGAGTAAGAAGGATCCATTCAAAAACTACGTCACATTAAAAGAGCAAGGGAGATTAACAGGTTTTGTGGCGATATGTGACGTGGACGGGGAGTGGGGGGGGGGGGGGGGGGGAAACAAAGAATATGATATCACACAAGGAAAATATAAAAGTGAATAAGAATTTTCTGAAATCCTTGAAAAAATAAAAATGAGTAATTTATTTAATGAGTGCAGCATCTAACTAGACTTCACACTCTTTTCTCTAATCTCCTCTTTACACCTTCCTTAATGATTTGCTTATTAGGCCCCTGTTTTGAAAATACTTTACCTTCTGCTCTTTTTTGCGCTTAAATACGAATTGAGGTAATAGAACCCAATAAGAAATTCTCACTACTTTTCGTTAAAAGTTAATTATTTTGATTGAAAAGTCTATGATTATATTTTTTACTGAAAACTAATTTATTTTGGTTCAAAATTCTACTGCTTGGTTGAAGATTTAAGTGTTTACTTGAAAATTCTTGTTTTTTTAAATGTAAAAGTTTATCACGTCTGACATTTGAGGTTAGGTTGACGTAGCCACATTAGAGTATTTTCTTTAAGCCATATAATTAAAAATGGCCGTCGCTCTGATGAAATAACAGTTTCCAAATTGAATATTTGGCAAAATTTTCGGGAGATTTCAAGACCCGATACGTATAAAAAGAAAAATGGAGAATTTTCATCCGTATGCTCTTACAGATACAGATTTTAGTGAAAACATGAGTTTAGTGCCCTCGGTCTCTATAGTGGATGTACACTGAAAGAAATGAATTGCTGATATAGTTTTATTGAGGTTAGATCAGCAATCTGTATGGCTGGAATAGACATATCGATGGCTGATCTAACGCGCAATATGATTGTACCAGCAATTCATTTGTTTCAGTTTATTGGCATATTTTATTCAGTATCACAGTTTTTCACCGCAAAACAAGTAAAAGCATATAAAAGTTTGGAAGCTTATACATTTTATAAAGCTGATTTTTGTTGTGAAAGTAAGTGCAAGCAGTTCAACGGTACTTTTTTTTTAGACTGAGGTTAGAGTAACAATGCAGTATTTTTAATTTTAAATTAGTGTTTTCAGTTATAATTTAATAATCAAATTCCACTACTTATATAAAATGCGATGGGAGTTTTTATTGAGATTTTAAGATTAGGAGCAGTCTCTGGCTAGAACGATCTGTTCGCCGAACTTAAAAACTCAAGTAATATCATTAAACAGTTGTCATATTGCAATCTTTTTGCCCACTTTAATGTAAATAAGTGGTATTTTTGACAAAAATCAATAAAAAAATGTATGTTTCTATGACAAATTACGAGAAATGTACGACTTGCAAAACTAGGAAAATTTAAGATTTTTCATAATATATTTTATTGAAAATTCGGGGAGGTGAAATGCAAAAGCGTACAATTCACATTATGGAGAATATTGAGTTAGGATTATGTTCTGGATCTTTTCCATCAATTGTATCACTTGAAACAGTCAAAATCTAGCTAAACATCACGTGAACATCACGTCCGTGATGTTTAGCTCGATTTGGACTATTCCAAGTGATATAATTGATGGAAAAGATCCAGAACATAATCCTAACTCAATATTCTCATCAATAATGTGACTTGTGTACTTTTGCATATCACCTCCTCATTTGTCCTTTTGGTTCGAAAACTAATCTTCATGGTGAGGGCAAATTAATAAAATTTTCTCAGTGTAGAGTAAAGATGTTTGAAATTGGTATTTTTTAACTGTTTTGAATTAAGAACAATGTTGAATTTTCGTAGTTTTTTAATCGCACATTTTCGTAATTTGTCACAGAAAAATATATTTGTTTATAGATTTTTGTAAAAATAACACTTATTTACATTAAAGTGGGGAAGAAGAATGCAATGTCACAACTTTTTAATATTATCACTTGAGTTTTTCTATTCTGCGAGCATATCACTCTCGCTGGAGACTGCTCGTAACCTCAAAATCTGAATAAACTGACATCACATTTTACATCAGCAATGGAATTTGATAACGCAAATAGATACGAATGTCATATTTCTTAAAAGGTTAGATTGGCGAACGTTTTGACCATGGATAGGGGTCCTCGTTGTAAAATTGGAGGACCTCTGTTAATGCTTTTTAAATTTTCTTCATGATTTGTAACGGAGCGGATGTCCCTATTGTTTTACGTCGAAAACTATCCCTTTTATATTAACAGAAATTCTGCTTTAGAAAAATGTTTAAACGTTTGCTTTTTTGTTTCTTTCCATTAACATCATCTCAAAGTTTATGCATGAAAATATTTTTAAATTAAAATAATTTCTTGAAAAAAAGATCCTACTCCATCTTCACTCCATTGCGAACCGAACCACAAAACTTCTGATTTCCGGTCAGGTTCTTTTCCAATTAAGCTATTAGAGGGATCATAATAAGAACTCTTATTTCAAGAACATAAAGCTAATTTTTAGCTAGGTGTTAATGGTACAAGTAATTATTTAAAAAAATTTTAATTTATCTGCTATATCATCAAAGATTGTACCTTACCGACAGTAGATCAACCCTCCAAACCATGAAGGCAGAAAATCTACACAATATCGATCAAGTTAAGAATCTTCAATTACAGAAAAATACTTAACCTCTTAATAAGACTAGATGGAAAATAATATTTATAAATTAAAATTATTTCTTGAAAAAAAGATCCTACTCCATCTTCACTCCATTGGAAAACGAACCACAAAACTTCTGATTTCCGGTCAGGTGCTTTTCCAATTAAGCTATTAGAGGGATCAGAATAAGAACTCTTAATTCAAGAACATAACGCTAATTTTTAGCTAGGTGTTAATGGTACAAGTAATCATTTAAAAATTTTTTAATTTATCTGCTATATCATCAGAGATTGTACCTTACCGACAGTAGATTAACCCTCCAAACCATGAAGGCAGAAAATCTACACAAAATCGATCAAGTTAAAAATCTTCAATAACAGAAAAATGCTTAACGTCTCAATAGTAAGGTACAATCTGTGATGATATAGCAGATAAATTAAAAAAA
>NC_046663.1:112773958-112781637 GCF_010883055.1 Belonocnema kinseyi
TTGTTTAAATATTATATTTGGCACTAAGGAGGATTCCTATCCGTGGTCGAAACATTTACCAATATAACCTTTTAAGAAATCCATCTTTTATAATTAAGTATTTTCATAAGACTCTAATGCCAATGAAAAATTTCTTCAAACGAAAACTGACAATACTAACCTAAAACTAAAAATACTGTGTATTAATACACTATAGAAAAGTACCATTGAATTGCTTGCACTTCACTTTCACCACAAAACAAGCTTTATAAAATTTATAACCTTCCAAACTTTTATATGCTTTTACTTGTTTTACTGTGCAAAAACTGTGAGATTCAATAAAATATTACACTAAGGGCCGGGTCTACCAACCTCGGTTAAAAATTGAATCCTCGGTTAAAGCTAGATACGCGTTCCACCACTTTTTAATGGCTGCTTAACTCGGATTAACCACCGTTAAATCTAACCGGTCAAGATTGGTAGGTTATGGCGATTTAATCACCCTTTAACCTAAAAAGTGCAGTGTCGTTGTGAAATATGGAGTTTTTGGAAGAAGTTCTGTGTTCGTCTGATGACGAAGTGGAAGAAGGCATTTTTTAATTTATCTGCAGAAGACCGCGAATTTTCAAAAGAAAGAGTGAATTTTTTTGATAATTTCGACGACGTTTATTTTCAAACGAGATTTCGCTCAACAAAAGCTTGTGTAAGCGATCTGCTGAATCAAATTGAAGGACCATTGGGAAGAAAATTAGGCGATCTTAATTTATTTTCTTCCATCTTATCACAGATAACACGAATAAAAAAGAAATATAACAGGAACAAAAAACACATACAAATTCAGTTTTTTTAGGTTAGTGTGGACACGAGCATGGAGTAAACCTTATTTGGATTTCGCGCGCACCGCCATATTTCTTTGCTTTTTACTCGACCGACAAGTAGCCAATCAGGCGAATGGTCAAAAGTAAAATAGAAGTTATTTCGAAACGACTATCTGGTTAGATAACCGGGACCTCCAAAAACTTAGTGGAACGCGCGACAGGATAATCGACGCTTAACTATGGCATTACATTTAACCCGATGTCAGTTAACGAATGATTTATCTGAGGTTGGTGGAACCGGCCCTAAATCCACTATAGTAACCAAGGGCACTGAACTCATATTTTCACTAAAATCTATATCTCTAAGAGCATAAAAATAAATGTTTTCAATTTTTTTCAATTTTCTGATATATTGGGTCTTGAGATCTCGCAACAATTTTGCCAAATATTCACTCTGCATTTCGAAAAAACAAGAACAATGTTAAACACGGTTACCAACAAATGCGCATGTGCGGGTAACGATTATAAGCCCATAATGTTTTTTGGAGTATTATGGACTCAGTACCGTACTGCGCGCATACATATTCGCTGCAGCAACTCCTGTTGTGCAAACGACTACTTGTGTAAATGCGTGAATCATGCCTGTGTCAAATAAAATGTTCTTTTTTATAAATAAAAAGTTAACTAATCCATTTTTGGTAGAAATTTGATTGTGTTTAGTTGAAAATTTAACTTTAAAATTATCACTGAAAATTCATCTTTTTTGCTTGAAAATGTTAAAATAACTTGAAAGTTTAACTTCTCTGTCAAACAGTAATGTGATTGAATAACAATGGTAGTTTTCTCAGTTTTCTGGTTATGTATTTCATGAAGACATTTCTGTTAAGAAGCCCTTAGGGGTACGAAGAACTTTTCCACCTGGCCCACATATTTATGTATAAAAAAAACATATTTAAAGTCGGAAACGGCCATTCCGCAGTGGCTGGTGTTGAGACGCACTATACTCCTGTCGAAAAAAGGCAAATTGTTAAACACAGAGAATTACAGGCCAATAACTTGCAAATCTGCAAAGACGCTGCAGCCCATCAGCGCGTCCTGTCCATGGTCTAGATTGACTACCGGAAAGCGTACGATTCAACCTCTCATGTCAGATTTATCATCTGTCTGTTGAAAAGCTTGAAGGTTGATTCGCATGTAGTAAGATGCATAGAGAAACTGATGCCCCTTTGAGAAATTAGATTTACTATATCATCGGGATATAGATATCCCTCTGATATTTTGCATAATACGTCTGCCTCCATATCTATCTTTCTCTCTCGCACTGTGAACCTTCACCTTTCACTACGAACCTTCAAGCTTTTTAAGTTGAATCGAAAGCTTTCCAGTAGTCCACCCAGGCCATTGCCAGGACGAACTGATGGGCTGCTGCGTCTTTAAAGATCCACCTGCCAATTAGCAGGTTCTATTGGCAGCCTGCTACACCTTTTTCCGAACCACGCTGTTCGTACATTTCTCTCCACACGGGCTCAATTTCATTCCTAAGGAATTCGTGCCTCAAATTCCCTAGGACCCTAAGCATTTGGATATGTGGATATACGTGTTATTAGACATCTTGAAACTGCAGTGACCTATATATATACCTGGGCGTGCTCCAAAGCCGCATTCATAATTTAACGTCAGTGAAGGAGTCTCTCCGAAGCAGATACAAGCATCTTCTTTGACAGATTTCGTCTTTCAATCTGTCGACGCGGACTACTGAATCTCCAATGTCTTTCGAACCGAATTTTTCTGGGTACAGCTAACATATTTGCAAATGGAAGAGATCCTCTCCTAAAACTGTTCAGGAAATACGAGATAATTTGCAAAGGAGCATTCCTTCACAAAGCCGCGGAGCAGGCCAGAACTCCTCGATAAGAAAATGCAAGGAAAATTTCATAGCGATGTAAAAGGTCAGCCCTTGTCTGTGGAGCAACATTTTGCGTTTCTCAAATCATCAATGCTCAATGCAGGTACCGCAGGTTTCATTTTTGGGTGCCAGAACAGTGTCATTTCCACCTTATTATACCGTGACCAAATTTTATGTGAAGAAGTTCCCAGCGATAGGTGTAGAGCGTGAGATGCACACGCTGAGTACCTAAAAACACATATGGTACTATATGGGTGACCCACTCACGCGGGAACGACGTATCTATACAGACGAAATGCGACCCTACGATTTGTTTATTACCATCTTTGTCGCTCTTAAGGTGTTGGCCGCGAAACTGCCCTGTCGAATACTCCGAGAGGGATAGAGTCAATTGTTCAATACGAGAATTGCCACATTTTCTGAACTACGACTTTTAGACAGCAGTCTCCGTTGCATACTCGAGGCCTAACATCGTTTCCCAAGTCTTCGAGAAACGAACTATATTCGTAATCGACTCATCGCCTCCAGCCGACTACTACATCAGTATCAAGGAGATGGAATAGGAGAAGATGTACCAATACCTGAAAAGAGAGTTGCAGCGACTGTACCAGAAATATTTGGTTACAGTATTTGTCCTTGTGGTCAGTGCTCGCGGAAGTGGAGAACTATCACTAGGCTTAACCCTAGATCATATCTAGATCATATCTAGGGCCGTGGCCCTAGATATGATTTGCCACGGTTCTTCTTGAAGCCGGTTTCATTATCATTGATAGAAGTTGCTCCCAGTGGGACTTTGCGGTCATATGTTTCATTTCATATAAATAAAAAAAAATTGAATCTCAATGACGAAAGTTCGCTTACTGCTGGTTTTTATTCTTGGATTGCATTAACCTGATGAGGCCCTACGCAAAGTCGGCAAAGCGGTATTATGCATAAAGTTATCAAATGCATGGCCAGAAAACAGAAAAAATTATCATAGGTATTGTCTATAAAACCTAATTGAAACCACCAAAAACTTAGATTAAATTTATTCTTTGAAGATTTAACTACGTTGTTCAAAATTCGTTTTTATTGTTGAAAAATTAATTTTTTAAACTAAATATTTAACTTTTTAAATTTTTCTTAAAAATCGATCGGCTTTAGCTTTAAATTCCACTATTTGGTTGAAAATGAACTTTTATGTTGAAAGTTCATATGTCCGGGTACAAAATTTAACTGTTTTGCAGAGAATTCGCTCTTTGGTTTGGTTAAAAAATGAATCAGTTTTAATTGAGAATTCAGTTGCAATTTGTTGAAAATTCGCCTATTTTGGTTTTAATATAAATTATTCAATTTTCAGCGAGAATTGTCTTTTTGGTTGTAAAATTCGTCCTATTGGATTGAAAATTCAACTGTCTGAACAATATCATATTTCTGGAAAACCTTAAGCATTTGATATTGAATTAAATATTAGACTTATACATTAATTGTAATTTAAAGAATTTCTCCGCTATTTTCATGAAAAAAACCTGCGTTGCTTGCTTTGAGATCAGTTTTTACTGTGAAGTGTATATACATATAGTTGTATATTCCCTGTTTTATTTCAGTCGTTTATTAAATCAAATCGAAGAACAAATTTTGACTTAAGGGGTGGGGGTGTACGGATTTGTGACGTAGACCTGGAGGGTTCAAGGTCTGTGTGATGGTCTGTGACGAAAGGACGAGGTGAAGAAAAAGTGGAAAAAGTTGTCAAAATATTGTGACATAGTTCTTAAAAGGCCCAAAAGATACGTATGACTTTCCGGTTAAGTTGACCTGAACGGTAAGGTCACTTATGTATCTTTTTACCGTAGACGACATAGATATCCGATGAAGTATTTTATTTACTTCATACGGACAGCAATAGCAAGCCATTCAAGTTTAGATATTTAAGGCTTTATAATATGATTCTCGAATCAGACATTATATGGGCAAATTCTTCAGCAGGGGACCACCAATTTGAACTATTAATTACTGTTTGTTGGTGGTCAGGTGCAATAGATAAGTTTCATACTGATTTTCTTAGTAATATTGTATGCAAGTTGTACAGGCTGTAGCCAGTTTATAGATAAATGGATGTTAACGAATCGATCATGCGATCGACGTAATCGTGAACTTGGAAAATGGTGAAAATGATCACTCACTTAGCGTAAGCTTTTTCCAGGAGAGCTGGCCAGAACTGATCGCTGTGACGACTTTGAACGAAGGCCAAGCGTCCGTGAACGGCCGGAAGTCGGTCATCGACGAGGACCTCGACCCAAGCGCCACACCACCAGAGTCTAAACCGGAAGACTCCAACGTATTCTGAAGTTGGAGAACCAGATGGTTCTCCATTTCCGAATCCTTGATCAGCTGGTACCACTCGGTAGAATAGACCTTTGCTGAGGTGAAGGACTCCCAAACACGACACCAACCACTTGTCACCTGAAATACAAGAAAGCGTAAGAAGCAGTAAATGCAAATAAGACTAACTTAATCATAAACTCTCGAAACAAGACATTTTTCTACGAATTAGGGGAGCCTATTTTTATTCATATTTCGAGCCACATGTTTTTATCTGCAGGATTACATATTTAAAAGCGTCTAAGGTTTAAAAGATTCAAGTAAATAGGATAAGTTGAGGTGCATTAAAATTTGAATATAGTTAAAATTACTAAAATTTCCAACATTTATGCAGCTTAATTTTTAGATTTCTAGGCTTAAAGTCCTTAAAATTTAAAGGCCATCAAACGTTGGAATATATAAATATTAAGAAGTGCTTTTTAATTTTTATTGAATTGAATTCAATTAGAGACTTTAAACCTGAAAGTGTTCGAATTTGGATATATCTGAATTTAAAAACTTTAAGACATTAAAGTATTTGAATTTGGTTTGCTCACTTTTCGATAAAATTCAAAGCTTTCAAACTTTAAAGCATTAATATTTAATTTTTTTAAATTGAATCAGTAATATTTCTGTAAATTTTGGTAAATGTTCGCTACCAAATGTCAGTAACTTTATCTACTGAAAATCATTGAGATGCCTCTACTTCTCTGAACTTAAATCAGCGAAAATTCATTAAAAGTCACTAACTAATTACTAATATTTAAATAGTTTTTTACTAGTTTTTCAGTAAAGAGTAACTCAAATTTCAGTGAAACATACTGAAACTCCAGTAACTTTCAGTAACTGTATTAATATTCGTTTCTAAATAAAATCAGTTGATATATTTTATCGCTTATGTCACATTGTACATGCAATTTATGACTTTTGATGACACGATGACACGTGCAGTTAATTTTTTGTTGCTGCCAAAGATTAGTCTGAAATTGCTTTAAAGAATCCATTTTTTTTCTGTGTACGCACATATCGCGGCGTCCTAACGGTGGGATGCCAACGCACGCGACACGACTTGACGATACTTAACCAAAAAAAAAAACAATAAAAAACTAACCGAGAAGTTAGCGCGAGAAAGTGTTTCTCGCGGAAATGAGCAAGATGAAGAGAGAGGTTGGCCAAAACTAAAAAGTGTTCGCTCGCTCCATCAAATCATGAAAGTTCTAACTCGGGCAAGCAAAGCATATCCTAAACGCGAGAAGTGGCTCCTTCATGCTTTGCTCGCCTCAGATATAACTTTCATGATTTGATGGAGCGCGCGAGCACCTTTTAGTTTCTGGCCAACTTCTAGATTCATCTTGCTCAATTCCGCGAGAAAAAGTTTCTCGCGCTAACTTCTCAGTTAGCTTTTTATTGTTTATATTTTTGGTTAAGTATCATCTAGTCGATCGCGTGTGTTGGCATCCTATAGTTAGGACGCCTCTATATATTTTTTCTTTCTATAATGTAGAAATAAGCAAAGAATAACTTTTCTTTCGAGCTTTTTGCAGCTCTTTGGTATTTGTTATTTGCCTTAAAATGTACAGATTTTTAATTCCATTTTCACATTTTGGAGAGTTTAACTTGAAAAAAAGTTTAGAAACTAATACATAAAATAGTCGTTAATCTTTCAAATAACATATAGGTCCCATATAAAACACAAACACACACCCACTCCCACACACACATACACACATAACCCCCAGACTTTTACCCCCCAACAATATTAACTGCCATTTAAAAATGACACCGGCTCCCAGTATAACCGCGGTAAATCACACCTACGGCCACGTCTCACGAACGTCAGATGAATGGCCATAGGGCACGACTAATCACAACGATAGGATTGTCAAATCCTCGTGTGTCTTAAGGACATGAAGCGATTCAAGGATAACAGCTTCCTGCATTCTTCTTGAAAGTGCCTTGGCATATTTTTGGCATGCGGGAATAGCTTTAAGATTATGAACCAGTGGTAATTTCTCACCTCCAAGAGCACGGTCTCCAAGAGACCGAATGTTTTGGGTACAGTCATTGCAGCCTTTTTAATGTTTTGATACCTCTCCTCTTTTTCCTTTTTCTTGTCAGTGATGTTATAGTCGACCGGAGCTGAGAATTCGATCATAAATATAGTTCGTTTCTCGAAGTCTAGGAGAACGAGATCAGGCCTTGACTTTGCAATGGAGACTGCTGTTCGAAAATCGTAATTCCAGAAAATTGGGCATTTATTGTTTTGGACAGTTGACTGTTATCTAACTAGGAGCTTTTAGCTTGTCAGGGTCGTGGCCATACCGCAAGAGCGACAAAGATGGATATATTGATTATGAAGAGTTCTGTTAACTTGACAAGCAAAATCAGGACAATGAACCCCTATGCCATTCCTGTCCTTACGTACTCTTTTGGACTCATCAAATGGTTCAACGCTGACCTTGAAAGGGTAAAGAGAACCATCCACGTCTAAATCATGAAGTATCGAATGCTTCATAGTAATTCGGCTATTGGAAGGGTAGTCCTACCACGAGATAGAGATGGTAGGGGCACTGTATATGTCAAAAAACTGTAAATTCACAAATTATACAGTTACGAGACTATTTTAAGGGGGGGGG
>NC_046663.1:112781737-112783798 GCF_010883055.1 Belonocnema kinseyi
CATGCAGGAATATTGAAAAATGCGGCAATGGCAGCAATTTATTCGGAAGCGTCTCGGAAAAAGTTGAATTGCGGTGTCCATCATAACTCGGTGCTGCATCATTTGAAATCAAAAAACCAAGGTTCTTTCGTTAGATAATTGCTTTCCCCAGGTAACGCTGGGGGAGTTTTCGAAATTTCAATTTTTCGATTTTTGGGAACACTTTGAAGTAAAAAACGCGTTTTTTGCGAAAAAATCGGCCTATTTGTTCTTGTAAGATAAAAAATATTAACAAATTAAAAAAAAACTCCAGCATTACCTCGTAAATTATGTACAGAAATAGTGTTCCAAATTTCAAAAGGATCGGTGCAGTAGTTTTGAAGTTATGAGGGACACCGACTTTGAAAACACTGAGTTGTGGGAAAAACGCTTTAAAGTTTTGAACACTAAAAAATTTGGAATACAACGTTCATAAGCGAGTTTTATCGGCTTACCTCACACTGAATCATCAATACCAGGTCCGTAAGGAATGTTGCTATCATCCATGTCTAGAGCATCTTTTTGCTCCTTTCTACGACGAATCCTGCCTTCTTTAGTCCGTTTTTCAGCTTCCTGCTCCGCTCGGCTTATACGCATGGAGTCAATTGATTGCGCCCATTCATGAGCGCTTGATCCACTACTGATTCCCATGTCTTGCATGAAGGTTAGTAAAGCAAAAGAATCTTCATTGAAGACACAGGCTGCCACATAAGCTGCAATCTCAACGATGACAGAGGTTCCACTCAAGTGCTTGGGTAAGATTTTCCAAATAAGTTGGTTCAAACTCTCGTTTGCATTCTGCGTGAAGCCTCCGACACATCGCTCCAGGAGGGCATCTTTGCTCAGATCTTCGTAGATAGGCTTGATAGCATCCAAAACATCCTTTGGAAGAGCACTGTACGTGTGTTTGAACGAATCCAATGTATTAACAGCTGCAGCTTTTTGCCATTCGCACCACGAGTCCGCGCCGCTCGGGCATTTTTCATGCTGTGGATTCTTGTCCGTCGAACTGTAGTGAAAGAACGTTGCCCAGATAGCATTCTTCATATTTTCCACGGAATCAGAGTGACGTCTAATAGCCAAACCGTAGTATACCGTCAGTTTATCAATTACTTTAGCCGTAAGCTTCCCTTTACCAGACAGACTCTTTCTTTTGATCTTCTTGCCAGTCTTAGTTTCAATATCACAACGGTCTTTTTGACTATTTCACGCAGACGAGTGCCCATTCTTTTCTGAACATGTCCTATACATTCTTTTTTCACTATTGGAAAATCATCACCGTAAGGTTTAGAATTCACTAACCCGGAGTAAGCTTTAGAGTCACCGTCGCCGATATAGTTGCGATATCTCACACCATTGCTTACCGAGCGTTGAAACATGGTTTTTATCGCTTCGACCTCCATATTTCCAGCTGCACCAATATGATTCGCCAGACACTTTCCAGCATTTACATGAGCTTCATGCCACTCTTCGTATTCGACAGAGTCTAATTTACTTTCCCAACTTTTACATTCGTGGCAGTATGAACTTTTGACGAAAATGTCAAGAACTTTACCTGTGAAGTAACCGATCAACGAGGTGACGCCGAATAAAGATGAGAAGCCTCTTTTCTTCCAGGTTCCGCCGCCTGATACAGTGAGTTTGTCGGCATCTTCAGTTTTTTTCTCTTTGGCTGTTGCTGCTTTTTCTTCTTTTGTGGCAGATGAAAAAAATCGATTCGCTACTTCCCTTATAGTCGAGCACATTTTTTTCATGTAATTATTGTACGTCGGTCTTGATAAAAAGCTTCTAGACAGATCCATTAAGCCGCAAAACTTTTCACAGCCAGCTAATCCAAGACCTAATATCCTCATTACTAAAACAAACCGATAATTAACTTCGGAAACACCAGATTTTATTCTTTCACTAGACGGAACATTTGTAATCTGTTTACAGCTTTCGCACGATACAGTCTGTCAAGTTAAAGCGTGGGTGGCTTTACTCGCAGTCGGTAAGGTGTATCGACATGATTTTGGTGTCAAAATATTAAGAAGAGCTCCCTCT
>NC_046663.1:112783898-112784602 GCF_010883055.1 Belonocnema kinseyi
AGGGAGCTCTTCTTAATATTTTGACACCAAAATCATGTCGATACACCTTACCGACTGCGAGTAAAGCCACCCACGCTTTAACTTGACAGACTGTACTTTAATGTTGAATCCAAGGCCTTCTTTCTTCGTCGAATGAAAATTCACTTTTCCATGACACCGTACACACTTCACTAGAGTAGCAATTGTTGAAAAGACTAATAAAAAATCTATTATCCTATAGGGTTTTCAAGATCCTCCATAACTTCGTCTTCAACGGTCACTTTTATTTTTTTAGCTGAGGCGCTACTTGTTGAAACGTCTTCGATTTTACGTTTTTGCAGAGGTACAATTTTTCTAGATCGACATAATCTCGAACCAGATGATTTTCTATCAGATCTCGTAACTTTTTTAGGCATTTTAGCAATAATTTAACACAAAACTCAATGAAAACGGAGATAAAATGATGCGAAAATCAAAGCGCGGGTGTACGTCTGCTCGATAGAATGCTTACTGCTACACTAAATTATACACTCTACACTGACTGAAGAGACAGTACAGATATAAGCACGTTTGTACTTGTGTTGACATTCCTATGAAAAAAATGAAGCGAAACAGCTTCCAGCAAACCATAACGCGCTCGGACGAGGCAGGCGTTTTCTGATGCGCTGTGTCGTGTATGAGGTGTGGTTGCTTAAACCGCTGTATCGTCGTCAGTTTTGCTCCGA
>NC_046663.1:112784772-112793184 GCF_010883055.1 Belonocnema kinseyi
CCCCCCCCCCCCCCTAAAGGCAAGTAAGATGTTGCGCTTTAGAGCACCATATATAAAGCGAATCTTGATTACACGACCTTGAATGCAAAAAACCCATCCACGGCGAGCATTCTAAAACATTAAAATCAATACGAAGTGGATACTGAAGAATCCAATATTTAGCTGAAAAAGGTCGTCCAGACGGATCATTATATATATATAAGCCAATTGACTCAACATATTGATCCAAGAAAAAGAAGTTGAAAGAGTCTAAATCATCGACGTTGTATGTCTACTTAACCGAAATTTGCAGCGAGCTTTACAACTAACATCCATAATTATAGCGAGGTGAGGCATGAAGTGAAGACATTATAAAAATATGTAAAACATGCATCTATTCATCCTAATGTAATTTCGGCTACAGGACATCTTAAACATTTAGGAGTTAATGGGTTATTGGCAGCGGTCCAGAAGGCGGTTTTATTAAACTCCATTTCCTAATTTTGCATCTACAACATCATGGCAAAGGATTTCGAACATCGTTTTAAATTAATTTCTAACGTCATCATAGCGTTAGTCATGCGTTTTTAAATGGGAAAGCTCGTTAAACACTCCTTAAGAGGCGAACAAGCTTTCAATCACAAAAAGTTAATGAAAAGTACTTCTTTTTTTAATTTTCCCAAAAACTGAGCTTTTCCCTTTTAAAAGCCCATGTTAATTTCAAAAGACTGAGGGCACGGGTTAATGTTGATTGGTTTGAAGAAATACGGAATTTCTTTTACCGGAAAATGAACAAATGTGAAGGGGCTCGATCACCAAAAACTGAAAGTTGAATTTTTACGGGTATAAATTTAGACCATCCTCATATATCATAGAACCTGAATTTATTATTTATTATTATATTACGACTGATAATCGTCAAAATGGAATGGCCTGTTTTGCACATATTTTAAGTTCGTCATGAAAATGATATGAGCCATACAGATATTAATAAAGTGTCATTATGTGATATAAGATTGTTAAGAACTTTGAAAATCTAATAATGTTAAAAAATCTTTGAAAGGCCTTTGCAAAAACTGGCTTGATCTCGATGTTCAGTATGCATAGAGACTGTGAAAGCACGGCCTATCGATCCTTTTGGCTTGAAGAGTTTTCAGCCAGAGGTGTCAGAAAAGTTACCACAGGGATAACTGGCTTGTGGCGGCCAAGCGTTCATAGCGACGTCGCTTTTTGATAATTCGATGTCGGCTCTTCCTATTATTGCGAAGCAGAATTCGCTAAGCGTCGGATTGTTCATCCGCCAACAGGGAACGTGAGCTGGATTTAGACTGTCGTAAGACACGTTAGTTTTACACTACTGATGACTCGTCATTGCGATAGTAATAAAAATAGCAATATGACTTTTACGTAAAATGAGATCTTGTAAATTACGAACAACGAAACCGGTACTAATTTTACATTAATGCTGGGAATACACTAAATGCAGTTTATTGCCTGTGAAAAATATTTATATGATCATGAATATATTATTGAACATTGTTGATTTTACATGACTTGATAAAAACCTTAATATATACATTTTTAACTCAGAATGTAATCGTGCATTATCAATATATTAACTAGTACATGAATCCCGTATCCAAGTACACGATTATTTGCTTTTATTTTATTTTATTTTTTTTGCATTTCCATAAAAATATAAACAGAATGTAACTATACTTTCATATATACATATACGAGAAAGAAGTTATCATTTAGGAATGATAATGTTTACAGGACTTCGCTGAACAGAAAACGAGATGAACTTTTGCGTTTGAAGTGCTTTCTAATATTGCAAGTTATAATTATTACTACGATTTTATAACCAACAACAATATTCTAAAATCAGTAATTTTATCGCATATAAATTTTCCGACATTTTTTCAATAATAATTTTTCGCGAGAATAAGTTGCGTCGTTTTCTCTTGCGCAATACTTCAAACTTTACGCTTCTCTAAACAGGTAATTCTGTTCAGTTTTATGCAAGTTGTCTTGCTTGGAAATTACAGAAATATCCCGACAAAAGCTATAAGCGCACGAGCGACGATTATTGACCTCCGAAATCGAAAGCAAATGTCTAAAATTTATTGTATTGAGGTTATCTTGTATTGAGTTTATCTACGGCAAAAGTTAAAACTAATGTTTTATTTATAAAAAACACAAAAGTGCAGCTGGGGGTACGAGTTAAATAATTTTCAAATAAAGCTAAAGTAATAATTATTAATTAAATGGAATACTGTACGATGATTCCATTCAATCCACATATTCATCAAGTATATTTTATCAACGAAATGTTGAGTTGTTTATTATTCTACTTTTGAAATTGATGAATTCTTACACACTGAAAGCTGAAAAAAGCTCAAGAAATAATTGTTTGTTCTTTAAAAATGTTTATTTTTTACATTTCCAAGGGTATGTTTCTTACTTTTCTATTAAATGCAAGCTTTTTTGGAGTCTCCACATTATCAGTTAATTTGATATAAAATGTAACATTTTATTGCACTTTGTTTCGATTTTCGATAAATTTAATTTGTTTATTTCATATTTTATTTTTTACGATCTAAAAAAATCCGTGTTACCAAAACATAATTAATAATAAATTTATGGATCTATTTTGAGTGACTTTTGTCTAATTATTTGTTTTTCGTACCTTGTGTGGTTTTTCCAAACATTTATTTTTTATTTTGTAATGCTATTTTTTACGATTTAAAGAAAAACTACGCGTCTTATAAAAAAATGATGAATAATAAATTTCAAGCCCTATTTTGGGTGAACCACTTTTGTGTATTTCTTTTTTTTTATACAACGCGTGTCGTTTTTTCAAAAATTAAATTTTTTATGTTAATTGTTATTTTTTTATCATTAAAAACTACGCGTCTTATTAAAAAATGATTAATAAAAATTTGTTTATCTTTTTGTTGTTGTGCCATTAAAAAAAATTTATTTGTTATTTTTATTGTTTTTCATGAATAAAACAAAAACTACGAGACCTATTAAAAAACATTAGTAATACAATTTAGTAGATCTTTTTTGGTTCCCTAGCCTGATGATGGTGACCTTAGTTATAAACTTGAGAATGACCTTCATGGGGTTTTCAAGGTCAACTTAAAAAAATGGAAACGCCCCTTCTTGACACTGGCAATTGAAAGAACGGAAAATTTTGCGTTCAAATATGCACTTGGGTCATATATTCCGGATGACCTTAAAGATCACCCTACGGTGATTTTAACTCAAACAATGTTTTGATGGCTAATAACTTTGGTCGTTTGATGGTTAATAACTTTGGTCGTAACGAAAAAATTTTGAAAGCTTCTCTTTCCAAAGGTAAAGAGAGCTCGTATAAGCTTAAATGACCTTAAAGTGACCTTTATCGGATAATTAAATTTACGACCTAAATACATATTTAATTTACGATTTCCCTTTATTTCGATCGCCGATGACAAAATGAAGCCATTTATTATAACAAAATTTGCCCTTGAAATAACCATAAAGGTTATCAAGGTTATCCACAAAGTCAAAACAAAAGTCACATTCATCACGTCAAGATTCAGCCTTAGCGACCTCAAAAACCCCTTAGGTAATGTTTTTCGTTGACGCTGAAAATTGACCTCACTTAATCGACCTGAACGGTCTTGACCTTCAAACAGCCGCCAGTTCAGGGTCAAGCTCAAAGTTTAGACTCTTATCAACGCGTGTTACTTACATTAGAGTGACCTTTAGGTCATACGGAACAAATGACATAAGTGCATATTTGAATGCAAAATTTGTCGTTCTGTCGATTGCCTTTGTCAAAAAGGGGCGTTTTCATGACCTGTGAGCATTGAATTCCCCGCGTAAAGACGTGTGTGACCCTGAGAATGATGCAAGATATTTAATTTGAAACCACCATATGTTATGAGCCTATAGAGTCCCCTGAAAAGTGAGCGACCGAAAGCCCTTTACCGAAATTGTGCGAGAACGTAGTATGAAGTGAATAGTTATTTAAAATGATGATCACTGACCGAAAATTCTTCTGTTTTTTTTACCATCTGTCAAATTCCTCGAAGGCCAGCTCATATTTAAACTTAGATTTTTGGGCTACTAAATCCGGCTTTGTTACTTTCACTTCGACATTTATGTTTAGGAGCGAGATTTTGGTTGTTTTGTCCTTATTTGAGTGTACGAAGATTTACAATTGTAACACTTTGCGAATACTTGCTGATAATTAAATGTTTCGCGCATTCTATTGTGTTTGTTATGGTTGTAGATGAAAACATCCGATTGAAGTGGGACCCATCTGTGTGAGCTGTGATTACAGTAAATTCATGAAATACATTGTGCGTTATTCAGTTGCCATTTGTGGAAAGAATTAACTGCCGCTAGGTGGACGGTATGCTGAAGGCCATAAAGGTTGCGCTAACTTTTCTGGGGTCGCAATAAGCTCACAAAATGGTGGTTACGAATAAAAAATATAAAAATCTCCATTATTAGTAAAATTTGTACTCTATTTTGCAATAACTAAATGAGCAATTGCAGGCTAAAGTGAAGAAATAAGTGTAATATACATTTCATATATTGGTGCGGAGCATAATGTATGAAAGTTCACATTTTTACAAAATCGAGTGCGAAGCACGAGATACGTGATGAGAATGTATTCGTTTTAACATATTATACATTCAAAATATGAAAAAATCGATTTTTTGGAAATTCTAAAAGTATCTCCCCCCTTAAGTCGAAAATTCGGCTTATTTTATTGTGTCATGAAAAGAAGCATAGACAATCTGAAATTAAGAATTACATCTGATCATTAAATTAAGGGAATTAGATTCCTGAAATTCAGATTGGGACTATTTGAAATTCAGGGAGGCATGACCTTAAATTCAGGTATGATGATATACTATCCTGACTAAAATTAAGGGTAATACAAAGTAGGAAAAAGGGTAAAAATGGTATATTGAGGGCAGGTGCGGTCCAACATCTTCAGACAATTGCGTTCCGTATTGTATTGAAAGGGCGCTCACGTTGCAAAGTAAAAAGTTTTGTAATAATTTAATTCTTTCGATGCGTTTAATAAAACAAACATTGACTGACAATTAGAACTGAATTTGCTGCAGTACTTTTTTAAATCCGTGAAACGAAAATTCCACGAATTACTGAAACATAGTATCAT
Organism: Belonocnema kinseyi; assembly: GCF_010883055.1. Taxonomy (NCBI): domain Eukaryota; kingdom Metazoa; phylum Arthropoda; class Insecta; order Hymenoptera; family Cynipidae; genus Belonocnema; species Belonocnema kinseyi. Next base: position 112,789,940 of record NC_046663.1, read on the forward strand.
AGCCGACAATGACCAACGCGACATGGAGTATTGGAGTAGGATGCGACTAGAATAAATGGCCACGAGCTGTATAGTAGCGCAAGCGTTCTGTAACGTCATGCAAGGTAGTACGAACCAGGAATTCAGGAAAGGTATATTCCTTTATTTTAGGTGACAAAAGCCTTACAGGTTATTTGAGTTTTCCCTCAATTTACTTTGAGAACTGAATATTGAAATTTCGGAGGATACTTCACTTTATTTCAGCAGAAAAATGAAGATTCTCGGACTTAAAATCTATATTGAAACAATTACAACTTTGAAAGCATTATACCTTGAACTGTAAGAGCATTTTACTTTTTGGACTAAAGGAGATCGTTTAATGCACCTCTGAAAAATTATGCCGCGTTTTTTTCCTTATGAATTAGTTCTGCGGTGCAATTCAAGTCTTCTGTGCTCCTTTCTCTTCTCTTTCGCGTAATTGTGGTACGTATTTACACATCAGGCCCCGTTACTTACTCCATTCCTTATACCTCTTTCTTGCAGAAAACAAATATGCTAACGTGTATACTACATTATCACACGCAGAAAATGAATATCATATTTCAAACCGATTTTTACGCGGCACTGAATACAAACATTATAAATTCTTTGTTTACACTATAATGTAATTCCTCGACAAATAAAGAGGCTATGTAATATTGTAATGCATATGCATGAGTATTGTGACAGAAGAGTTGTGCCAAAACTTTAGTAACGCACAGCCATATTTAGACGTTTAAGAAAAAAAACAACTTCATGGCGATGAAAGGAATATAATTTAAAAAGAATTTTGTAAATATATATTGTAAACTGGATAAAAAGAAAGAGATATATTTTTGTTAAAAACGCAAACGATATTTGTTTAATGCTAGTAAAACCGTTCGAAATTAAACAAACTCTAATTGCACATTTCAAATAAATAAATTAAATATAGGGTCAATACGAGTAGGTGAGATATGAAATTTAAAAGAAAGAATTTGATTTTCTTTATTTCAAATATTTGTGAATAATATCGGTTCAAGTTTTTCCAAAATTACCTTCTAACCATTTATTTTTCTATTATACCATTAACCCATTTCCCTTTCGGGGTAGGTGCGGCCACTTGTTGAGAAAGGGAGTAATATGAGGAAGGAGATATCGATTTTTTTAGGATGATCTAGAATTGTCTTATTATTTATTTAAACAACAGGTTCGTTCCACAAAACTGCTCCAAAGTCGTCATGTGAGTCTGTTCACTCAGGACCATTAGTATCCAAGGTCTTTTGTTTCAGTAGTCATTCACTCTACTTACACTCTTTTTATTAACTATTTATTGATATAATTTTTTTTTTTTGGCATATTTTTCTAGTTTCTTCCACGTCCATGCATTTTTTCATACAAGATCTCGTGTTTCTGTGGCTTCTTATGTATCTTCTAAATTGGGTCTCATTCACTCATTCTAATCATTCTTTCTGCGTTCTGCCTCTGAGCATATTGCCAATTACTTTAACTTCATACACTTGTTTCATTATAGTCGTTCATATTTCATTCTCTCAACATGCCCGAACCATCTTTAACCGATTTCTTTTCCATACGCCAACTAGTGTCTCTTCTGCCCCTTTTCTTGATAAGTGCACGTCTCGCTATCTTATAGTACACTTGGTACAATTATACATAGAATTATGTATTGCCATTATAGCTTTATTTGATATATTTCTACTTCTGGTAATGGGCCCTGCTCTACCGAAAACCATCTTTCCATTGATCATGCGCTTAACTAACTCCTCATTTATCTTTCCTTCACTAATGAATAGACTACCGAGATATGTACGTATCAACTTGCTCTATTCTTTTATCTTTTAGGACAGCGCAATCCCACGTACCCTCACTGTTTCGAGATCCACACCTTCGTCGAAGAGGGACATTCATAAACACTGGTCCAGGATTATAACAAATAGCCATGAGGACATAACGCATCCTTGTCTAATACCTTGCGTAATATCGAACCAGTCACTCAATTTTCCATTAACTCTCACACTCGTTTTGATACCAGTATATATTGTATTTATTAATTGTAGGGCCCATACATTGAATACATATTATTTCAGGACTTCCAAAAACTTGATATCTTAATTATCCCAATTTTACATTCTCATCAAAGAAGGCATTATTTTTGTATAAAATTTTAACCCCTCCGTTTTTGTCAAATTTCCACGTTTTGAGACCCCCTGAATCCGAAAAACAAGTTTTTACGAGTGTGTCTGTTTGTCCGTCTGTTCGTTCGTGAGTGGTTGTGTGTATCTGTACATTTTTAGTTTTTTTAGCACTAAACTTTCGAAAGAATTCAAGGTCAAGTGCGTTAGCCAGTCATTTTAAATAAAAATTCATAAAGTTAGAGCATTTTCAAAATTTTTAGGACTATTTTTTTTTAAGAATTGAAAATTATATTTAAGGATATTATTGGTACTCAAAAATAATAACGCACGATATGAAAAAAAGTCAAAGAAAGAAAAACGTTGCATTTTGAACACCCCACATGATTATCATAATAAATGGTTGAATTTTTCTGGAAAATCAAAACTTCAAATTTTGGTTCCACAAACAATAATGAAAAATACAAAATTCCATGTTGCGTTTAGAATATGCACCCAATTGCATTTACATCAATTGCACCCATTGTGCACCCAAAGAAGATCTACAAATTGTTTATTATTGCCTTTTTAATAGTCCACGTATTTTTTTATTCATAAAAACAATATTAAAAATGAAAAAATATAAATAAGATTTTTTGGACGAACGACACAAACAACGAAAAAAAAACAACTAGACAAAAGTTGTTCGAACAAAAAGGAGCTACGCATTTGTTACTTATCATTTTTTGATAGAATGCGTAGTTTTTGTTTTATTAGTGAAAAATTACGTTACAAATAATAAAATAATTTTTTTGGCAAAGTAGATTTTTTTATCGTAAAAAATATCATATAGAATAAAAATGTTTTTTTTAACAACACGAAAGCGACGAAAAAATATGAATAGACAATATTTGTGTAGTCAAAAAATATCTACAAATTCGTTATAAACTTTTGTTATAGGAATATATTCAAAATAAGGAAATTAACTTTTTCGACGAAAAACCCAAGTTACAGTCTCAAGTTAAAGCGTGGGTGGCTTTACTCGCAGTCGGTAAGGTGTATCGACATGATTTTGGTGTCAAAATATTAAGAAGAGCTCCCTCTTTCATGCTTTTT
>NC_046663.1:112793284-112799986 GCF_010883055.1 Belonocnema kinseyi
AAGAGGGAGCTCTTCTTAATATTTTGACACCAAAATCATGTCGATACACCTTACCGACTGCGATTAAAGCCACCCACGCTTTAACTTGACAGACTGTACATTAAATGTTCATTTCAGAATATTTTTCGTCTAAATTGCATTTACAAATTTTCTTAGAAGAACTTTGCATCACTGTTTACATCACTTTACGCATACGATATTTTAAAATGGAAGGATAGACATTGAGAGCATAATAATTTTAAAAATAAAATTGGCAAATGTTCGAAATTGTATATATTTTACATAGAAGCGATAAAAATTGAGCAGTTTCAAATTATTAACGTTTAAAATAAAAAATTTGGAAATCCTTAAAATTAATACAGAATTAAAATTTTCATTGTAACTTTTCATTTTCAGCATCTAAAATCAAATATTTTGCAGTTTCAAAAGTTCGAACTCAGAAAATTCCAAATTACATTTTTTAATTGTATTTACAATTTTTTATAAATAAAAATCTCTAAAATCTGGAATGTTCCTAATGCACAAATTTGGGATAATGTAAAGTCTTTGAAATTGTAATCTCCAAATTTGACATTTTTTAATTTGGAAGAGTCCCAAGTAAAAATATTTAAAGACTCTAATACGTATCACCTTACTATCATTTTGATCTTCAGTCAACTTGAAATTTGATTAACTTTTTAACACTCTTGTAGAAAAAAAATTCGAATACCCAAAGTGAACAAATTTTTATAAAAGCCTGGCGTCGTAAACGAATTTTTAAGATTTTGTTCTGCTCCTTCGCAATATAATTTTACAGTCTCTTGCGAAACCGAGGCCATGAATTCACACATATTTTGCACCATAAAAGTTTCTTTTTCATTGATCTGGAAGAACATTATCGTTTTTCAGGTAAAATTTTTAACGAACTTGTGCATTTTCCATTTCTTGATTAGTACAAAGCCCTTGAAGATCGCTTGAAGCCTCGCGGCTCTGTCGATATAGTGAAAGTGAGTCGGAACTAAGGTTTATCAGTACACAAGCAAAAGAAAAACAAAAAGATGCTGATTCGAATAACGAAAGAAACCTCAATATCCAATAAGAATTTCTAAAAGTTTCTGGAAAAAATAACTATTTTTTTAGAAAAGGTCAGAAATTGCCCCATGTTCTAATTTTCCTAACTAGTTGTACTAATCCATTTTTTAAATATAAATTATTCCAAGTAAATAAATCTAGATGAGTGATTTGATTTCAAGATGCTTTCTTTCTTTAAAAATTACTGGTATCCCAATAATTAAAAAAAACTTAACTTATCAAAACAAAATCTAATCAATCGTGATTTTCAATGACAATAAAACCGATTATTAATCAAATTGAAACTTTCTTTGTAAAACACATCACATTATAGCAAAGTTTAGAAAGAATCGTTTAATTCAAGATTTGCTAATCTGCAGCGTCGATCAATCTTGCTTAGAAGCCAATAATTCCTAGACTATATCGAAGTATCAGACTGTAGCGGAAGTACATTGAAAAGTTTCCTACAATATCCAGCAAGAATTGACAAAGATGTATCCAGAAGACAATCCCTTATAATCATTTGACAATTCTCTTTGCCAATTAAACTCTTCTTTATAAAATGATTTTGACATATAAATCACTTTGTCATAACATCCCTATTGAAAATTGGACTTCTAATGCCTGTATGCGGTTAAACAGCGTCAAAGTAGGGATTTAAGCTAGACAAATGCAGGTTTTGAAGATTCAAAGTGACGTCAGCATTAAGGGAGAGTACAGAAAAAAATGAAAGATAAAGCTTACATCGATTACAGGTAAAAGACTCACCGCAACCAAAATTAACCTTGCCACATAAACTTTACATGCATCGAAGATAATTTCCGATTTTTAACCCGGCCTTTTTACTTTTGAAATTTCTTTATTAATATCAAAATTTAAATTTTACAACAGGTATACATTTATACGATATTGTCTATTCCTATAACAAATTTAGGTGTCTAGTTCGCTTTATCAAATGCGACCTATTTTTTCATATTTTTGTACTCGTTTCAATTCCTATAGTTTATTACGCTTTCGCGAATCATAATACTGTTTAGGTAAAAAATTTTCCATAAAAAATCAACTAGATATATACGTTTTGAATAGTATTTTGCCTTATATTCGTTCCTTTTTTGTTCGAGATGTAGCGAGAATTAAAACGCCATCGCTATCTATCATCGTTTAACTTAATAAAATTGAAGAGAAATGGGGATTCCCATCTGTCAGTTGATATTTGCGCTTTTTTCTAAATTGGATTGAATACGTTCTAATTCGTCTACAGTAGCGTAATTTATTTCGGAGGACATATATTAGTAAGAAACAATTTTTTTTCTAGTTTTCTGTTGCTGATTCTACATGTTTTAACGAAATTTGCTCATTTCGGCATGAAACGCAGTAGACGAGATCAGAATTATGCTCCTAACCTCGCTGAAACTTTCGCCAAAATATGTTTAATTTTTAACCCTTGCAAGTTTTATGTGCAACAAATTTTAAATTTTGTTTTTTCTGTGTTGTTTTAAATCTGGTGTCCCGATTTAGAGCTCGAATTCACCCATAATTTGCTGTTTTTCCATTGCTGCCAAGGACACCGTAGCAGAAGACAGCTTTTATTCCATCATAGGATAAACTTTCGCCGAATAGCATGTAAACTTTAACAACGCGAAATTTTACATACAACAAAATATATCTTTAGTTTTTTCTGTGAGGGGTTTTATAACGTCAAGCTAGATTGTCAAATTGGAAGACACAGGCTTCTGAAGATTCAAAGTAAGGCATGTAGATTGCAAAGCACACGCTATACTGTCATCGTAAGTCGAATCTACAATAGGGTTGTTGCAAACAATAGCATGTGTCATGGATACACACTTCGCACTTGTTGAAATTGTTGCTTTTTTCCATTGCCACAAAATCTATTCCTAGCTCCTGGGTATAAAACTAATTAAATTGAAATCAATCCCAAAATATCTTGAATACTTCTGTGACCTACTTACTTAACCTTATCGAAAACGGAGTTCTGAACAAAAAATATACAAGAACTCATCAGGACGATGACTATGGTATTTTGGTTTATAGTATAGTCTATGCCTCTTACTAGATCACAAGTACGTGAATCAATTGTACATTCTAATTGTATTTTACGATTATCTAGTTTATAGAGCGTTCAATTTTACAGAAAATCAGTTAAACTAACTAATTAAATAGCCAAAAAATGAGTGACTGAAAACAATTGTTACAAGTTTTAATTAATACAAATTTAGAAATATTAGAATTCCAATTCAATCGTGACTTTATTTGTGCAATACTTATGTTCATAAAGGAACCGGAAATGGGTACATTTCATGTTCGAAGAAAAAGTGTAACATATGCGACTATGGCACTCGCGAACTTTAGAAGCGTTCCCATTCAGAAGCAGATTTTCAAAGTACCAACTTCAAAAATTGAAACTTGAAATATTGAAAATTTATCTGGCTGTATGACCCTACGCGTAAGTCCATGTCTATAATAAGGATCCGCTTCATGCAGAAACCCTCAATCAATAACGTTTAACTAAATAAATTTAAATTTTGAAGAAATATTATTTAAATAATAACTAATTGAATCAGTGACTGATTATTAGATTTGCAATTTATCATTTTTATAACTATATAGCTTAGATGTATAGAGATAAAATAAAGAAATTATAAACATTGTAGAATTATATTATTCACCATAAATGTTCTATTCTGAGAGTTTTAACTATTAAAAGCCTTAAATTAAAAATCGCAAATTAAAAAACTAGGCTTTCAATTTGATTCATGGTACAGTGTTGTCAAGTCCGTAGTTTTCCTACTAAATCTGGTAGTTTTTCCATGGCTGGCAGTAGAAAATTTTGATGTCCGTAGTTAGTAGTGACTTCTAGTAGTTTTCAAAAATCCGACAGTAGGAGATAATTATGTCCGTAAGATGAGAAATTTCTAGTCGCTTTTTTTATCACGGAGTAGGTCTAAAATTTTTTTTCCTTTTATCGTACAAATGAGCACATTTCTTGTCTTTTCACTCTGATTAGACAAAGAAAGAATGAACTTGAGAGTGTCGATCATATCGATACACTTTCGAGAGTATTTCGAAACCATTTATGTACTACTTAACTTCCGTTCACGACAGTTTCATTCCACATGAGTTGAAGCTAAATTCAGATAATCAGATGTTTGGTTCAGTTTGGTTTGTTTACCTTTGGTTACCATCGTGATAGTCGTTGAGTTAGTCGTGTATAAATTCAAATGCCATTTTGGTTATATTCGTTTTTTAAGTTAAAGACAATGGGGAAAAAGAAGATTCGTTATACGCAGAAGTTTAGTTAAGAGTGGGAGAATGATCCAGTTTTAAAAGATTGGATTCAAAGCGTACCATCGGATGTGACAAGTGCGTTTTGTAAATATTGTAAAAGTGTTTTGAAAGCACATCACAAATTGCTTTGTGACCACACAAAATCGAAAAAACACGAAAAAATTGGCGAAAGTTTCTCGCCAGCTGGGCAACAGAAAATTCCTTTCGTTCCTGAAATGAAACCAGTAAGCGAAACAGCAGCAGCTGAAGCGGGCATGTCTCTATTCGTAGTGAATCATTGTTCTTTGCGAAACATAGACCATCTTTCTACCCACAATAAGCAATTATTCAAGTCTGCTAAAGAAGCTGAGCGAATATCATTACATCGGACCAAATGTACATGCTTGATCAAAAATGTTTTTGCGCCCCTTTTCGTTGATCTTTTGAAAAAAGATATCAGTGATGGCTCTTATATTTTATTAATTGACGAGTCCACTGATATCAGCGTGACAAAACAACTTGGTGTTAGCATGGTTTACATGAAAAAATTAAAAGGAAAAACTGTATCCACGTTTTTGAGTTTGAAATATTTGAAAAAGGAGATGCAGAAACAATCACGCAAACTTAAAGGAAATTGTTAAAGAATTTGGCCTAGATTTGCAAAAAATAGTTGGAATCGGAACCGACAATACTTCTATTATGATAGATAATTATAAATTAATCAATAATTTTTATTGTTTTTTAGTTAATAATATACAATTATGTTTTAATATATGTTAATTTTTTCTTTGATTATATAATATTGATCAATAAAATTATATTTCGTCATATTATTTACTTATATTGATGTGAGAACAAAAATTATTTATTTACTATTATTTCATTAATTTCATTATTAATGAAATTATTTATTTCTCTGTTTGTTTCTTCTATTCATTTCAATTTTCTTCTTCAAACAAGTTCGACTTTTACATTTTGTTTTTTATATAACAATTTAGTAGTAAAAAAATGTTTATTGAACAATAAAAAATATTAGAAATCAAATTTGGCATATTGTAATATATTTTGTTTCCAAATGGATACTCTATATCAGCATATTTATAAATATAATTTGAAGGTATCAAATTACTAATATGAAAATATGTTAGATATATTTGTAGATAGATTTTTCGCTTATTTTTGAAATGTTTTGTGTGTAAAGTATTGATTTTAAATGCATTAAAAAGAAATGACTTTTCTTGTGTGTCATGAAAACATTCTGGGGTTTACGCTAAACTGAAAACTGAGATTCCGCATCTTATTCTGATAAGATGTGTCTGCCACTCCATTTCATTGGCAGTCTCGAAGGCTTGCAAGAGCGCGTTACCGACACATTTGGAATTCTTTGTGAATGATACTTACTCGTGGTTCTCGAGGTACATACACTCGTGAGAATCGATTCTTTTCCTAATTTAGGGATTTTCTGCTTATTTTGTTGGTACTTGCGAACACTTTTCGCAGCCACTAGGTACTTACTTGGTACTTACAAACAAAATAAGCCGAAAATCCCTAAATCAGGGAAAGAATCTATTCTCACCACTGTACTTATTGATATGTTAAAGCATATCGCAGTATCGTTTGTTTGTGCAGATTTTATTCATGAGACATTTTTTGTAGATCATCTGACAGACAGGGAAATTTCCAAGCACTCTATAATGCCTTTAATAATGGTGCAGATCAGTTGCAAATTCCAAAAGTGGTTGCGAGCAGATGTCTTTCCATTTATCCCGCCATTACTGTCATTAACAACCAATGGATAGAACTACGTCTACATTTTGAAATTGACAAAGGACATGACAAGTGCTATACATCTGAAGTTCTTTTTAACATGTACAATGATGTCCTGAATGATCTTTATCTTACTTTTCTTAAACTCATTATTGAAGAAACTCAAAATGTTAACATTTTTGTATGTTTATATTTGAACACATCACAGAAGTAACTAATGGAGACACAATATTCCTGGAATATGCCAAATAATCAAGCATGCAACACTACTTATACATGCATTATACGAGGATAGTTCAATAAGTCCTTAGAATGACCAACAGATGGCGCGCGAATCGCTCCAAATCATCTGTTTTCAGTCAGCACCACCCCCGACTAGTTATATGGTGCAGTCACAGTCCACATCTTCTGAGTTTACGTGTTTTTATAACCAATTGAAAAAAAAAATTGTTCGTTAAGATAAATGAAAAAAAAACGAGTTCAGAGCGGTAATCAAATATTTTCATTTAAAGGGTTTAACTCCATATGAGATAAAAAATGAATTGGACTCAGTTCATGGCACATCTGACCCTGCCTTAGCAACGGTTTATAACTGGGTAA
>NC_046663.1:112800086-112844837 GCF_010883055.1 Belonocnema kinseyi
AGCTCCAAGGAGATTATGTTGAAAAATAAAAAAAAAATTTACCCAAAAAAAATTGTTTTTATACTTCATTCTAAGGACTTATTGAACTACCCTCGTAATATACTAGGAAATGATTAAGAATATTTTCAGCATATTCCTACAATATTGTGTATTATTATAGTTGTCTTTATAGAGTATAGAGAAATTGATTTTATTCGTTGATGTACATATTAATGTATTTACAGGCAAATAAAACCTTCCAAACAAACGATAACAATCCGTTGAAACTTCTCAAATCTCCCAGCCTTCTCATACAAGGAACTGCGAAATAGTTTACGGCTCTCGGGTGCTAAGAAAATTTGCTGACCGTCGATATAAAGGATTTTTTGCATCCGAACCCAAATCTTGGTTTTGCATTCGAACAAAAAATGCACGATATTCGGAAAAAAGGGTCGGGGATAAAATTTTCATCCGTAAAAAATGTATTCACTTTATTGCTGCTTTAGTTAGCCAGTTACAAAGTCGACTTCCTGATAACATTGACATTCTTGAAAGTGTTGGCCTTCTTTCACCTGAAAATCGCTTGAAAAGTGAGCGAATCACTCCACTTGCTAAATTGATGCATGAAACTGCGGAAATCATAACGAAAATTGAGTTTCAGTGGTCAAAAATCTCTTCCATAGAATGGACAAATACGAGCAAGACTGTTCCATTTTGGATTGAGGATTTTCGTTACATTGATGCAGTGGATGAGAACCCATTTGCAGATTTGACAAATTTCGCAATTAAATGTTTATGTCTTTCGTGGTCTAATGGAGAGATTGAAAGAACTTTCAGTCAAATGAATGTAGCGAAAACACCACACATAAACAGAATAAATGATGAAACTTTAATTGCCATCCTTCATATTCGTTTTGGACTTCGAAGAGTGAATTTGTTGCTTGAATTTCAAATTTCCTCCTTCTGATCTGTCTCGTGTAGGCACTTTTTCAGCATACAAAGCTAGTCGAGGGCTTTGCATTATTTTTAAATCTTAGTAGTCACTCAAGATTTCAAATACAATATTTTTCATATTTTATTAATTTATCCTTACATTTTTTATACATATAAACTAATACGTACGTTTACAAAATTTTGTTTGACTACGAAATTGCTTAAAAATATATAATATATATTTATATATGTACATGTATTCCAAATAATAACAAATATATATCTTACGAGAGCATCTCGAAGTATCTTTATTTGGTTAATTTTACATTTGATGCAGAAAAATGATAGATAACTCCAATTCCCAATACAGAAACACATACTATAAATGATCCATTCTTATTTTTTCCGATTTTTACCATTTAAATACTCTTCTCGTGGAATTTGAAACGTCTAGTAGGATTTTAGTAGGATTTCTGTCTTCGTCTGGTAGGAATGTCTTGCGCAGACTTGGCAACACTGTCATGGTATATCTACTTACCTTATATAAGAAATCCGGGTTCCTCAAGTGTCAGGATTTCGTAGAAACCCTTAAACTTTCTTTCAGAAACCCTTATACTTTCGGTTGAGTGTCAATCCGCTGAACTTCCCTTTTCCCACAGGATCTAACCTATCTATCGGGATAATGATTACTATCCCACGGAGCCTCAACTATCTGAAGGAACTTTCTTATCTATCGGTACCTCTTTTATCCCATGGGAACAGAACTATCCCTCGTGACCTCGCTGCTCTCGCGGGATCTAACCTGTCTATCAGGACCATGAGACCTTCTTATCCCATGGCATCCCAACTATCCTTGCGGGAGCTACTTCATGCCCCGGACTTAGACTATCTATCGCGACTTTCACTATCCCACGAAACTTCTTTATCTCACGGGATCCCATCTATCCCTCGGAACCTCCTCAATTTTCAGTGATACGAAAATAAAAAAGTTAAGCATTTTAAATACTGTTTCGTGAAATGTTGATATTAGACATGTAATTATTATACTGACCCCCTTTATAAATTATTATTTCAAAAAATACAGTCAAACCTCGTTTATTACAACTCCTTCGAAACTTAAACATCTCGTTTATTGCAACTCAAAAGGGGATCTCACCACTCCGCATATCTGCAAGGTGGTGTCACAATACATTCCCACTTCCACGCTGTTATTGGCTTCAAGGAACATTTCACCATCAGTGGTGGGAGCTGAGGAAGTTGTGATTGACGAGTATCTTGGCTTGCAATAAGCGAGACTTTTATTAGCTTTATTGTATGTTTATGTCAAATTAGGGATGAAATAGGTATAAATCATCATATTATCATGCACAATAATAATAATTTGATGTGTTGATCAACCCGGTTTCGAGTTGCTTTATAATGAATGCATGGCACCTTATTTGGATATAACTTTTAATTATTCGGAAAAGAAATATTCTATCTAAATCTATTTTCACGTACGCTACCATTTTTTAAACTTTCGGATACAAATATTTATTATTTTGGAAATAAGCTTGTGAAAACTGAAAACTTGTGAAAACATCATAAATGAACGCTCCCTTATTTAATTATTCACAATTGTTTAATTACAAATACTACTACTTTGAAGATTACATAAATGATTAAGTTTTTAAACTACAAAAATGTTCCATTGAATAAAGTATTTTTTCGCGCGTGGCATATCGTCCTCGTTTTCATACCTTCTGTACGTACATTTTTACCTTATTACAAATATCATAAATATTGTAAATTAAATCTAAAACTCTAATTTTTCTATTTGAGATATGGTTAAGAATTTTTCTGTATTTTAAATCTGAAGCAAAACGTGAAGGAAGTTTAAAATGGGTAATCAGTTCCAAAAAAAATTGAAAATCATTGTACTGTTTCTAAAAAGTACTGATTGTTAAGGCTCCAAATCTAAAATTCGAAACGTTCTCAATTTTTATTTCAGTTTCGACTAATTTATAACTTTCGGAATTGTCAAGAAGTTTAGGATAACGTCGAAACATCTGCCTATACTGCTTAATCCTTTTATTACTTTTTCGGAACTATTTGAGATAAATTCTGCTTAAAATTTAGTATAGAGTAAGGTAAAAATAACCATAAATTGTGAGTCTTCGGTTATACCGGGCCTAAGTAAATCTGACATCAGAATGTCAGCTGAATAGATTTGTCGTTTTACCTAAGCTACTTAAAACACCTTGTCTATATTTCTTTCCATCCCAAATTTGCTGGGTCCTAGACTTTTAGTTAGAAAGGGGATAAGGTGACCGAGGACCTAGGTACCTCAACCTGACTAATGGAAGGAAGAGTCAGTCGTCAATGTACTGTCGTCGCGTCTCTTTGTATCTTCTGCACTTTGAAGTGAATAAACGCTAATTTATACTAACACCGAGTTCTTTATTCCAAAAATTAGATACATCAGATAAACTTAGGGTGAATCAGTGCAAGTACTTGTACTACTGGCAAATTTTCCACTGATATTATACAATTGATATTAATTATGTATAACTTTTAAAATCCTTTTATACTTGATAATTTCGACATCTTTCTGGCATCTAAAAGAATCATAGTTATAACTTATAGATCTCTTTAAAGAAAATTCATAACAATTTTTTAAATCATTATACTTTCATAAATTTGGTCTAATGGAAATATTTCACTTAAATAATTTGAAAATATATTTTATTTATGTTTAAACTGTATATTGAAATCTCCCAATCTGCCATAAAAATAGTTTTTTCTATTTTTTAAAACTTTTCTGAATATTGAAAATCATATCGATCGCTCCATGAAATGTATTCTCAATTTCTGGTAAGTCCATATAAAGAATACTTTTACGTTTATTGCATATGGAAATCAGGTAAGAGTTTCTCTGTGTATGGAGGCAAGTATATTTTTTGAAAATTTCATTGTTTGCAATAAAATAAACAAGCAAATACACAACATTAATACGCGCTTGTAGAGTGGCCTGTTTTATATTCTATCACCAAAAGTTTAAACGTGAAAATCGATAAAAATAGAATTGATTCCATGTACAGAGAAAGTCTAATCATATTATTAAATGGGATAACCGTAACTTGATTTTTTATACGGACTTACCTGCACTTAATTCCATATTGCATGTGACAGTCAATATACATTTTTTTGTTTCTTATAAAACTTAAAAAGTTCATTGAGATAACTTGGAAGCCATTTTGTTATCTACCAGAACCTTGGGCAACAATTGAGTACTCTACAATAGTGCATAAAACGCCACTTGCATCAATAAACATAATTTTGTACCTTTATTCACATATTAAATTAGATTTAAGGTAATGTTGAAGAAAAAATGTTGAGTATTAAGAATTCTCTAAATTTTTTAATTTTTGTTAGATTAACCTGTTTAACGAACTTGACATTCATTCTGGGACTCTTAAAGTCTAAAGAATATCAAAAGCTGATTCGACTTGTCCAATTCTTCAAAAGATAATATGGCTATATACAACTTTCAGTAACCAACCAGGCATATAGACAGACATACACCGGCAAAATTGTATCATTTTCAGACATGAATAAGGATGTAATAAATGAAATATATAACGCTGATAAGATTAATAATTTAATACGAGGTGTGTTTAAAAAATTAGGTGACTTTATGGTTTTCTCAAAAAATATTCACTTATTCCTCAATATTTATGTTGTCCCCTTCAAAATAATCCCCCTCAGATATAATACACTTGTGCCAACGCTTTTTCCAATCATCGAAGCACTTCTGATAATCATTTTGTGGTATAGCCTTGAGTTCTTTCAGCGATGCAGTTTTTATCCCCTCAATCGTTGAAAATCGATGTCCTTTCATGGGTCTCTTCAGTTTTGGGAAAAGAAAAAAGTCACTGGGGGCTAAATCCGGTGAATATGGAGGCTAAGGCATGACTTTGGTGCTGTTTTTGGTCAGAAAATCTTTCACAAGCAACGATGAATGAGCAGGTGCATTATCGTGATACAAAAGCCACGAATTGTTTTTCCAAAGTTCCGGACGTTTTTTGCGTATCGTCTCTCGCATTTCAAGAGTTTTAGAGCACTGGATTCCATTTTTCACACAAAATTTAATGCAAACTCTTTGCTCCATTTTTTTCGAAAGAAGAAAATCGCCGAGCACACCAAACCCTTCTAGCCTTTTACGCCTCTGCCAGAAAAACAACACGAGCTATATAGTCAAAACTGTGAACATATGATCGTGACGAGTGTACCAACACAACAAAATAAAAAATTTAAAATTTGAATGTACGTAGCCCGTGAAAATTGAAAAGTCACCTTACTTTTTTAACACACCTCGTATAGTAAAGGGTTTTAAGAATTGCGAGATCGAGTTGAAGGTATCAAAGTCGAATAGTCCTGATCTGGGTTAAAAACAGTAATGCCACGAAGGGCAGTCAGCATACGTACAAATCATTATTGCGTGTCATCATTCTGTAAGTGTCCGCGTGCTCGCGTAGTGTATTAAAACAGGAAGATTCCGTTATAAATGCGCGGAATCGGAGAATATCCGTTGTAGTTTGTCGCACGTCACGTCACCTTCAGGAATGCGATAAGTACCTGACTCGAGTACCTCGTGGATCACTTGACTTCCGTTTGAATTTCGTTTTGTGCTACCATAGCGGATATTTATGTTATAATCAGGCGAGTGCGATCAACTTCGCAAGAGGTCACAGCTTCTTCGGAGAATATTACATTAACGATAACGGATATTAACAAGTATCCATTGGGTAAGCACACATACATCCTGACATTGCACATTACGCACTGCATTTATGTCAATATTGCAAATAAATTCTTATGAAACCAGTAACAGAACATTAATTTATATAATACGCTTGAATATTTTTAAACAGAGTTAATTACTAATGGTCTAGAATTTAAATGGAAACTTTGACTTGTGGAAAAAATTGAAGTAAGTGAATTATAACTCAAGTTAAAATAATAGCGATATATAGTTAGCTTAATGTCCAGAATTCCTGAAAATAAGACGACCATATTTGGAAAACCACGATAAAATTTTCCTATTGCAATTCGAATAAAAAAAATTCATAAAACAGAAACGAAAAAAATTCTTTTTTTAGACAAAAATATAAAAAAAGGCAAGAAAAATGAGAAGGTAACCTACCAAAACCCCTTCCTCCTCTTCTTTATTTCTTTCGTCTTTTTTATTTTTATTATTATCAAATCACAAAAAAAAACATTTGTAAAAAATAATCACCAACGTTTCAACACTCCTACAGCATCCTTAACAAGGCAAGACAAATTTTAGTAGGTAGAGACAGCAACGAAACCACGATTAGGGAAAGAGCATCGTCGATTTGTTGCTTCTCATTTTTCTTTTCTCTTTTTTACTTTTGTCAAAAAATTGCTCTTCTTTTTTAGGAAAGTTTATATCTTCTTTCAAATTACAATAGGAACATTTTATAGTAGTGGTCCAATTTGGGTCGACGGATTCATGGTTTTATTTTCAGGAATTCTGCACTTTAACTTGATTATTGGACGGAAAATAGAATTATTAATTTGATTTTAATTTCGTTCAAATTTCTAAAAGTTTTATATAGTTAGCGATACATGATTCCAACTTTCTCAATATGACTTGGTAGATTTCATAAGGATCTCGTATCTGCTTTAATTTTTAAAATTCGTGAATATTTTGTATGTACTTTCTAGATTTTAGGGGAAATTATCACTGGTATTCTCGTAACTCATTTTTGTGATTTCTGAAGGATTTCGTAAATCACAAGGATTCCAAATATTTTACTTTTTGATTATGCACTAACTTTGAACGAAATTCCCGAATTATATATCCCTTATAGATATTTTTTCTGCAATATGAAATACGAAGCCTGTTAACTATAAATGAAAAGGCATTGCGAATTTCCTGAGGCGGATTTAAATTCGTTTGCAGAACGATTACGTTTCAACTGGTTATAAGTAGTAAGTATTACTAATATGAAAGCGCATTATTCAGATATCAGTACGGGCGCTCTGTATATAGCTGCTACCGGAAACTCTAGCCACAAACACCCATTTACGTTTCTTGTCATGACTTACAGCATAATTATCAGCTACGCATGCCTTTCTCGATCAGGGAGGGCATCACTCCTCCCAATGATCCTCTATCATCAATTCCACAATCATTTTCTTTCCTATCTATTAAATACCACTGAATTCGAAATGTATTTTTATTTTATTCTCATAGCCGATTGTGATTTTTGCGATTAAAGGTTTTACTTTAATTGACTTCCTCTCGATGAAATACGAAAAGTTTGTTTGAAAGAGCAAGTTGTAATCTTTTATAATAAATAAAAAGAGCGACTATATTATTTTGTAATATGAACGCTATTACAGTAATATTTTATTCAGGAGCATGTAGCTATCAGCAAGAAAAGGGCTAAAAAGTGCCCACACATATCACAAAATGAGTCAAAAGAAGTGCCGTGGGCCGAAATTTCGATCCAATTTTCAGATTTAAACAAAAAGTAAGTGTTTCAAATCCCACGGCGTTGCAAAGAGTACACTTTTTAATTTTTTCCCCTAAATTCTTTCAATCAGTAAATAAACAATTGATGTAGTCAAAGCAGACGGCATGCCCCTATAATAAAGGGTTCCATAGATTATTTAAATGCATAATCTGAAATAATTCCGAAACCGGTAGTTCCAAATCTTTATTCCAAAATTGTAAGGAAACATAACCGTATAAGGCTCAACGATATAAGTACAAAAAAATAAGAACCCAAATATAAGGCTAAAAAATGAGGTCTGAAACAATATGTTCCAAACTGCAAGTCCAAAAATTAGGTTCTAAATCATAATTTGAAAAAAAACGAAGTCCAAAAATATATTGCCTACACACGACGGACGAAAAGCTCGACCAAATTTCTGTGCACGCATATAATTTAGCGACTCGTGTCTATGAAACTGTCAAAATAAGATCTGTGTTTTCGCAAGGCTGCTATTACATATAAGAATCAACAATTTCTGATTTGATCGAAAATGATAAGATTCGAGGCAGAAAATCATTAAAATTAACGCTCAGCAGTATTAGTGAAATACATTCTTTTTTAGATTGCCATAAAAAGATGAGGTACCGTCGGCTTCAATCGTGCACTGTAAAAAAATTCAGGAATTTTCCTCACTTTTTAGTAGGGAAAACTCCACATTTTCGTTGGGGAAAATGATTTTCCCCAAGATTTGGCGAAATTTTTCCAAAGTTCTTATAATTCATTAAAAATAGGGGAAAATTCCCTAAAATTTAGGAAATTAGATAATATCTACAATTTTTGAGAAAATTTTCCTACAATAAGGGTAATTTATACGAAAGTTTTGGAATATTCCCTACAATTTGGTGAATTAAGCGATTCCCGTTAAATTTAGGAAATCGTTCCAAAACTAATGTTTGATTTGCGACGTAGATTAAGTAATTTTTTAAAAAATTCTTGAAGTGTGACTGTATGGTCAGGAAAATATTTTGCCCTAAAATATTCGATAAACTAGCACGATTAACACGATTTTCACTTTTGCATTAGAGGCGCGAGACAGTTTTGTGAAGAGCGACGAGTCGTGAAACATTGGAAACAACTGCCTGTTGTTTGTTATTGTTTTGCATATAAGAACTAGTGACACGTCATAACCTTATCGTTTACTTACCTAATTTTATTTATTTATGGATAAATGTGTTAAAAAATGGGGGCGCATAGATGTATAGCTCAAAACTGTCAATCTTTGTACGACTCAGCCCGCTCAAACGGAGGAAAAAAAGTGTTTTTCTCCGTTCCAAAAAATAAGGTTGAACATTGGCAACAAGTAATTAAGCGGATTAAAAGGATATGAGTGTTAAACCTGGATAGGTAGTGTGTAAAGATCACTTTTTAAAGGATCAGATAATTTGGAAAAAGGAAGTTTTAACTCCTGTTGGAACGATTATGGTGGTCCCTGGCTGACCGAAGGAACCGACTGGAGCCTCTACAAAGTGCCCGTAAAGTCAACATCTTATTCTTCTTATATATTTTAAAACTTTTTACCGATGCAAAAAAAACTGTTGCGATTATTCCGTGACCTTCTATAGGGAATTTTAACGTCGAATCCGAATTTCAACAATTTAACAGTTGATTTTGCTGTTTTTTCGAGTTTTTTAAAAAAGGAACCGAATGGGGACCCAATGGGGTCTTTGTGGGTACTTTGTAGAGGCTCCATTCGGTTTCTTCGGTCCGCCAGGGGTAGATATTAAGATTCGTTTACACCGATGACCTTCAACCTAAAACAATTGAATGTCCCTGGCGGTTTCAGGACTTCATTCATTTGTTAAGTTTTGATATGTTTCTCTTGTCTCCAAACATTTATTTACAATTACATTACGTTATTATTAAGTTTAAGTACTAATGTCTATTTTAATTGTAAAGAATGATTTTCTTCCAGTTCGAATGGTACAAGAAAGCTAACTTAAAACCAGGGGTTTTGCCATCTCAATTCCCAAACCTGCCCTGAGCATTGGTTCGAAGGCTGCTAAAAAACTTCTTCGCCTAATAAAGCGCGATTTCAGGCAAATGATGCTGAAATATCTAACAAAAAATGATCCTTCGAATAATGCTCAGGGTAGTTTGGAAATTAAGAAGGAAATTGAGATGACCCCGTGGTTTTAATTTAGGTTTCTTGTACCATTCTGAATGCAAGAAAATTTTTGATGAATCCTTAATAGATGCACTCACTTTACACGGGAATAGTGGGTAAAAACTTTTTTTAACGGATAGCACTTTGGTATCGTAAAATAATCAAGCAATTGATCAGACGCGATGGCTTATCTACTCCTTCATGGATATTCGAAATAAGTGAAAACAATATGTGCGTATTGACCATCCCGAAAGGGATGCCTTAGTTTTTCGTGATAGTGAGTCTGATGTTCTTATGAAAGTCAGACCGGCGATCAAATAAGAATCTTTTTAACCATTTTAGACAAAATTTGTAAAGACCGTTCGACCAGTTAGAGAAACTGTCTGGCTCTCTAAATTTTCACCATTTAACTTTGACCAATTATTTTTCTCCGCGTAGCTCGAAAGAAAATGCGCAAGGGTGCGACGAGCCGCCCCAGTTTGCACACAACTATGATAATCCCAAGAACGTCCTTGGGACGTTCCTAGATCGTCCTATGTCAGGCCAATCAACGTTTTTAAGACGTCCGATTTCCTAAAGATGACCTAAAGGCGTCTTAAAGACATGGACGTTCTCGGGGCACTTTCGTACTGACATTTCACGTTTTAAGAGCATCCCTAGGTTGACCATAAGACATGTTATAAAAGACGTCTTAGGGATGTCTCAAAGACGTCTCTAGGACATCTTTAATTTTCTTGCCCACTGGGGCCTGTCGAATTTTTCTAGACAGCAGTTCACATCTGGAGTAGAGAAAACTGTGACCAACAGGGCGGTTCCTTCAGAGCGAAGCTCTGCCATTACTACAGTCGAGCTGAACTTGCTTTTTATTATTATTAAATTTGAGGGATACTTCCGTAAATAATTAGTATTTTCATAAACATTTTAGGCAATATTCAATACATTTTGGGGAATTTTACCTATTTAAAGTTCTGGAAAATTCCCGAAAGTTTAGTTATTACTACACAATATCATAGTGAATTTTCCCCAACAAATCTCGGGAAAAATTCACCACTTTTTAGTTAATATTCCACAAGGATGTTTCAGAAATTTTCTTTACTTTTTGGGGAAAATTCGGCAAGAAATATTTTGAATTGTGACATTGATGTGTTTTGCATTCATATTTTTAGAAGGAAATGAAAGTAAAATAGTATTGACTGAAAGTTGGACCTAATTCTTTATATAAATTGTATAAATAAATACAAAATTAGGGCATTTTCCAAAAGATAGATTTCCTTTTTTTCAGCTGAATCTATGATGAAGTTATGTGAGACTTTGTAGCTAGATAACAATTGTTCATTGTTTAAGCAAACATGATAAATAAATGCATTAATTGGATATTATTATTATTATTATTATTATTATTATTCAGTAATTTGTTTTTTGGACCTAAGGTCGATACAAATGAGTAACAGTACAAGATACAAATACAGACAAAAAGTAATTATGTGCAACCAGATTAAGCAACAGAATAAAAAGAAGTAACTTACAAAAATTGTACAATCGAAAAAATTGTTTGAGGTTGTCAAGACAGTCACGTCTCCAGAATAAATGCTCTTATTTGTAGAATCTGCCTGACATACAATGCAACTTTGCGCAGCTCGTGTGGACAATTAGAGTTTAAAAGACTCAGCCAATACTGGCTGTTGACTGTCGTGGTTGCTGGGTGACCTAAGATTGATATTCTTGAGTCAGAATAGGCAGGACAAACAGCCAGCAAATGATAAAGGTCCTCTGATACTGACAGGTTGCATATAGGGCAGAGTCTAGCAGGGTCATAAGTAAATTTATATTCTCCAAAACGTATGCAACCCCTGATAGAGCCCAGAAGTCTAAGTTGAACAATAATAGAAGTTATATAAAGAGGTAATCTAAGGTGAAGATATGATTGAAAGTCCGGATAGAGGTTAAGATGTGGGAAGACTTGGAGCCTACTTGAATGGAGAAATCTTTCATAGTCGGAACGCCAGAGATAATCAGAAAAGTTATTTAGAAAAACATCCATATTTTCAATGAGCGACGTAGAATCCAAGTCTAGCCACATTTTCTCCGAGTTACATAGAGTAAACATATTTTTGAGCTGGAGAACCCAGTTATACTTCGGGTTGCAGTCAGGTTTTAAGGACATTACCTTCAATTTAAGAAAACATCTTTTAGGATACCTATCATCAGGCATACCCAACAACCTCGACAACCATCTCAGTGCTGACTTAAATATATCAAAAGTTAACCTTAATCTACCTGTCTCTTAGCGGAGGGCAAAATTCGGCGTGTATGTTGGTAAGCCCAGTATTTTTTTTAAAGAAAGAGGACTGTAATTTCTCGACTGAATCAAAGTACCTTAATTCCCAGACTTCTATTGCGTAAAAAAGAATACTAAGTGTGAGGCTACGAAAAAGGGTAGTCTTAGTTTTCCAAGCATTAGATTTAGATGCGAATAAAATTCTTGAAACAGCAGCCATAGGAATATTCGCAGCTGACATTCTTTTTATGAACTCTTTATGAAAAAGACCCGAGTCTGATGTGTTGACACCGAGATAGACAAATTCGCTCACTACCTCCAGCTGAGTCTGTGCGTAGAAGAATTTGTATTCACATGGCCGACCTTTGTGGTATACCATAATTTTTGATTTTGCTTCGTTGACCGTTAAAAAATTGTTCATACAGTATTGGGCAATAAGGTTAACTTTTACTTGTAAGTCAGCCTGAGAGTGAACGAATATGACTATGTCATCAGCATAAGCAAGTAGGATAACGTCACATAAGTGATCTATTGAAATTCCATGCATAACATGATTTCGTAAGTACTCTTCTAGATCATATATGAAAAGTGCAAAAAGGAGAAGACTAAGGATCTCACCTTGAAGCACCCCACAAGTTACCTTTACGGACGAAGTCAGACCCTCGTAAGTACGAATAGACATATGAGCGTTAGCATACAGATTTTTTATAATTTGAATAAGTTTAGTGGACATGCCTGTCCTTACGAGTTTGCTTCATAGGTGACAATGGTTTACTGAGTCGAAAGCCTTCTTAAAATCTATATAAAAAGCAACGCTTCGTCGCTTTGGGATAGACAAATGGATTTGAATTAAAGAAGTTAGGGTATAAGTATGATCAACACAACTTCTTCCAGGCCTGAAGCCGGCCTGATTTTCTGGGAGAATGTTTACCTCGTTGACCCACGCAGTCAATCTCGTCAACAGGATCTGAGAAAAGATCTTAGTAATAGTATTTATAAGGGCAATTCCCGGTAATTATGAGGGTCAGATTTATCACCCTTTTTATGCAACATAAATGTATGTATTTTAGCCCAGATAGCTGGGATTCTTTCCTCATTCCAGATCACGTTGAAGAGGAGCCCTAAGCAATCTACCCAATTTACTGAAAGGTTTTTGAAAAATTCATTGGGAATCCCATCCTCGCCCGGCGCTTTATTGCGTTTACATTTCAATAAAGATGCTTTAATTTCATCAATCGAGATATCACAGTCCAATAATGGGTGTTTGTTTACAATATACTGTATGCAAATGGGAGCCTCAATCGGATAAAGAGAAAAAAGAAGGTCTTGCCATGCATGCCTGCTTGCATTGTTAGTCGAAGGAGACCTCTTCTTGGACCTACGTAACTCCAGAAAAGATCTTTTGGTTTCTAGATATTTTTCAACCTCCGCATCGGCAAAACCCGACCTTTTAAAGACATTTAAAGATTGTCTAAGCCTACGGCGCGTGACTCTACATTCTTTATCATCCCAAGGTTTCTTTCCTGGAGTATGCCATTTAGGCTTAGCGAGTAAATTTAACTTGTCGGCAACAGATGAGACTGTGAGAATTAAATTATTATTTAGAGTATTTATCTCGCCACTGGAGTACGCAGAGTTCTCAGAAATAGACATTTCATGTATATAGTCACATTTGCGGTTTTCATTCCAAATTATTTTATTGTACAATAAAAACGAGTCTCCATTTACATTTGTGTCCATCAGGCCTATTGCGCCAATATTGCACGCAACAAGATCGTTAACACTCATACCTTGAAATCCAAGGAAAGTATAATTTCCTGGAAAATCTTTAGGGAATCTCCCATTTAATATCATTAGCTCACCACTCTCAAGAATTTTAACAAGACCTCCCCTCTTGCGTTGACTTCAGAGTCCAATGATCTTCGCTTATACAAAAGTCTGCTCGAACAGCTTCGCATCCATAGATGGTTTAAAATAAACATTGCCCACAATAAATTGAAATGCCCTCCGCCAACATTTAACAAAAATACATGTAGGAGAAATTAATAAAATTTCAAAGTTAAATACAGCCTTATTTATATAAATTGCTAAACCCCCACTAGGGCGGCCGACTCTAATAGAACGTTGTGCATTACTGACAATAGCGGTGTGATCAGGGATCCAAATGGAGGATTCTAAATTCTTTAAAGTTACCCATGTCTCGCACAGGCAGATGTTGTCCGAGCTGAGTACGTAATTTGCGATATCAGAAAAATTCGAAAGGCCGTGAGTATTCCAGAAAAGATGTGAAGATTGCTGCTCTTAGAAGATTGAGACATGTCATCCTGATTAGCGACTTCTTTCTCTGCTGCAACTTGCTAAACCTTAACAGGCCTAGTAGGTTTTTGACATTTAGACTGAGTATAGGGCTTTTCGCTCTTGCCTTTCCTCTAGGGATCTGTCAAGTGTGACAGAAAGGTTTAATTCTCTGAAAGCTGCGCGTTTGTTGAGAACCTCCTGCTTCCATCTGCTAGAACTGAAACGCACCAGGACGAGCCTATTGCCTTGCATTCTCCCCAGACGATAAATGGTGTCAATGTTCGACTCATTCAGTCAGAGACCAGCTCTAGTGAGAATATTAAGAACGAATGAGAAGAGATCCCTGTTAGATTCCTCATCGTCCGATAGGTTGTGAATCAAAACATTGCATGAGCGGGCTTGTCGCTGAAGAAAGTCAACCTGTCGCTTGAGTAAACCGCACTTTTCCTCTAATTCCTGATGAGTTTCTTTTAGCTTTTTATACTGTGCTTTGGATTTGCCAAATTCGATCTTTAGAGCATCAAAATGGGACTTCAATTGAGCTGTGTCAGTTTTAAGAAGTTTGACGTCCTTTTTGGTTTTCTCTGTGTCGGCTTTGATGGAGTTTAAAAGTTTTAGCACATTTGAATCGCCACTCATTTTTGTAAATATTAGCTACTTCCAATGTTGGAGATAAGAGCGATCGAAAATAGCTGTCACCTCACACACACACACACACTCACACACACACACGAACACAGCGTGCTAAGCCTGGACAAATCACGCACACTACCTGGGGGCAACGCGAAATTTATAAAGATGTCTGTTGAAGACCACAAGTTCCTCAGAGAGACATGAAATCGTTCAGAATTCTGACAGAAAATCACAAAAACTCGAACAAAAACTCATCCCGAAAGGTGTCACAGCACAAAACGAGCGCGATAATAGATAAAGAAAAACTTTAGCACTTGAAACTCTACGTCAAATCAAGAAATTCATACGCAGCACGAGAGACACGTGTTGCTCACACCGGCGCCATATTGTCACTCCATTAATTGGATATATTATTCCATATATAATTTAGTTTTTACAGCATAATCAACTACTACATACAGCCATATTCCTTGCTGCCATAATTTGTAAATAGGAAAACAATTTTCCTCTGTTTGAACAAATATAATTAAAAAATGCATCATTTGACCATTTTTCAACAAATTAGTTTCATTTTTACAACACAATTTTTTTAGGATGATACTTTGCAATAAGAGAAAAATCAAGTCATCATATAATGAATTTAATAAACAAATGAATAATTGGATTATTTTTCAGTAGTTAAGTTCTTCTTAAGTAGAATAAATTAAAAATATCACCGTAAATGGTATTTTTCTGCGACAGTAAAGGCAGGCTCTATTCGAATACGATCGAAACAAGCTTTGCCTTAGCTTCAGTAATCTAAGGAATAACCCGAAGAATTTGTACACGAAGAAACTTTTAGTTGTAAAATTTGATATTATAATATTTATGTTCATAACAAGACAATAGCAAGACAGGATATAGCGTAACTATTTTAAGAATTACTATTGTGAATATTAAATTGAGCTGCCGGATCGAATAAGGGCACATACATTTTTTTCGGCTTGAGCGAAATTAGTTCTTATGGGTTTCAAAATTTGTTTGGAACATTAATTTTTGGAAATTCAATCACTGCAAGAAATTTTTGTGAATTCAGTAAAAAAATGTTTTCAGAATTCTGCTTTTCGTCCTGTCAGGTTTCATTTGCGCTCGCGCCGAAAAAATGTATGGTCCCTTATTCGCTCCAGCAGCTCTAATGTAAAGCTACTGAGTTTATTAGAATAGATCAGAACAAAGTTTCTATAACCCCTAGAAAAGACTGTATAATTTACAAAACACAATAGTAAAGACAAATAACAAAAACTGCCATGGTCGGTAGAGCAAAATAAAAAGAAATTTACATTCACTATTATATATTTAAGAGTTTGTCATAAGGACAACCGCGGGATTTCATCGGGATCGGGTCCCATTTTAGAAAATTGCATCCGTTCCAGCGGAAACGAGGTAAAATTTTAGTTGTAACCACGTAACACAACCGTAAGATAGGTGGTTAGTCTGCGATAGACTCAATATGATTATCCGGTAAAGCTCTCGTGCACCCTGAGGACACGGCGCGATACAAGCACGGCCGTCTTCTGCATTTTTCCCACAAGACTCTTAGCATTCCTTTGACATCCAGGGATGAATTCCAGGCTATAAACCAGTTAAAGCTTGGTATTTCCAAGGGAACCGATGATCAGGACGATTAGCTTAGCAGAATATTCTGGGCATAACCCTCGCAACTCGCTCTATCTCTTTTTTTTATTCTGCTCGGTTGTGATAAGTTTGAGCATAAGCGGCACTACTTATTATCGATAAATGTCAATTGACTCTATTTCCCTAGGAACGTTTGTCGGAGCGGAATTATTGGATTAATATCGCAAGAGTGACAGAGATGTTGCACTCATTATAAATTTTAGACATCATTTTAGACATCGAGTTGAAAATTTAGGATAATGAATAAGAAGCACTAAGAAAGGTGGGTCTGGTCCTAAACTTTAATAATTATAAAAAAAGAAAAAAAAATTATTTACAACAAAAAACTTTCTTCATAATTATAAAAATTTAGGACCAGACCCACCATTCTTAGTGCTTTTTATTTAGTATCGCAAATTTTCAACTTCCATCAAAATCAATGTTCAGAAACTATGTAAATAAAAAACAAAATTCAATAATTTTAACATAAAAAATCAATATATCAAAAACTATTCAAGATATCGATTTTAAATTTTCAGATCCGTGTGACTCGCAAAAAATCCTCCAGGAATCCACATTAAATATTTGTCGCCACGGATATCATAATCTCCCCTATACTAAGCTGAAATAGCAAAAAGCGCATTAGAAGGAAGCAGAGCTGGTGGGAATCGAACACGGATCTCCGGGGTAGCAAAACGGAGACTTTTTCTTGTGATGAAACAAATTATGAAATTTAGGAATTTAACTGGCAGGATACGGATTATAAAAATCGTACATTTGACACAAACATGGGTTAGCCTAACGCGGCAACTTTAACCGACTGTGTATAGGGCTGGAATTCGTCAATTGAAACAATTTTCTTTAAATTAATCGAAAATTTATTCAGAAATACGATGGTTTTATTAAAATTGCAATTTTATTTTATCTAACAAAGTTATATTTGAAAATATAAACAATTTTCACAAAAATTTCATGATTTTTTTTTAAAAGCTGAGTTGGTTTTTTCAATTCGCTCCAAAAAATATGTTTATGTGAAACTAAGAAAGTAAGAGTTTTTTGGTGTAGCGGTAAAACGTTATTCAATTAATTTATCGTAAATTTCGTGAAAAGAAATTTATTTTACAATTCAAAAAATACTTGTTATATATAATATTGATAAGCATAACACGAATAAACAACAGAAATTGCTTAAATTTCTTTCATTGAATGCAATAAACTAGATACTATTACAAGTTATTTGCGAACTCGCAGCATATGTTAGCTACATACACCCTTCATAAGGCCTTGTCACACCATAAGCACTTGTAAATTTTTTCATGGCCAAGAGAACTGGAACAAAAATTACAGCGCTTCTGTTTAGAGATTTTATTGTCAAAAAATTCGTCTCTGATATGCATTTCCTCTGGTAAAGTGCGAATTCAATATAATATTATCAAAATAAATTAAAAATAATGTAATGATCAATAAAAGTATCCTCTCCGGCAGAAAATGCTTGTAAAAATACCATTTTTGATTTACACAAATTACGGATTTTGTCACGTTCCATACGAACTGGGCGTAAAATACCCGACTGCAATTTCTCCATACTTGTAATTTGCACACCAAGCGCACCCTGAAGCTGCCGACCAACGCTCCAAATCTTAACACTTAAGATCCCCCCCCCCCCTCTGGACGCGGAAACTTCAACATCGACTTCTTCCAAAGTGGCACTAGTTTAAAAATTCGCTCGGGTTACGCTACACAGTCCATACCCTGAGGGTTCAAAATCCTCATGAACTTCGGCGCATATGACGTCATTTGGTACTGACTTTCCTATTTCAAATGGGCATTTTTTCAAAGCACTATATTCAAGTATTTTTGCTCTCATTACATCTTTCTATTGAGAATGGTAATTTTTCTAACTTATTTTGTATCTTCTTATTCAAACATTATTAAACTTGAAGTATATTAATAATTGACATGGAAAAAGTATTTCTTCGTATTGCTGTGGCAATTAATACTAATTTCTGGACTAAATCCTAGATTGTCAGCAAATTCTTGTAAACATGAGTCATATGATGCCAAATTTTACAACCAATAGTTTCTCTGTGCATGTGAATAAACCTTATTTTCCAAAAATTAACATTTAATTAGATAAAGATATAAACAAACATTAATTATATCAAACTAGCTTCATCTAGTTTCTGTTACACATATATAGTCATTTTTTAGCCCACCAGTCCCCGGCTATGAACATTTTTTTTGGTGTTCACCATGTCCAAAGACAATGATATATCGCTCTCAAAGTTTAGAATTTCGGAAATGAGAAAATAAATTGCGTTTGAGTATTTATTTTGAGTAATAATTATGAAAAAAATTATTCGAGTCAAAATAAATATGAAAAACTGTTTTCGTTATTTTTGTGCTCACTGCGTGAACACGGATTGAGATATCGTGTTTAAAATTTGACAGATTAAATAAAAAGCTCTAAAGAACGTTTACATACATCAATATGTTTATAATTTGAAAGGAAATTTATTTATAAATTGATAAAATAGGATATTACCATTCGATTTGTGTCGCTTTGCAGATCATTTTTGGTTTGATGCATTTTAGATTTTTGGATTTGCGTATATTGAGCACTGACACAAATTTTGGACTAAATCATCTAAACATTTAAAAATTAATATAAACAATAAAATTTGTACATTCGTTGCAAATCAACAAATAAGTATCTGCACACACGTAACCTAACAACATTTTTAGAGCATTTGTAGCGATTTCTAGCTGGGAAAAAAGAAACTTTGAACGTCGATAACGTCGAGATCACGTGACTAAGTTCGTTCATGAAATTTTTACGTAGAATGATTTTAATTTTTTGGTCCTCACTACGTCTACTAAGGATTGAGATATCGTGTTCAGGATTTAGAAAGTTGTTCAGAAAGTTTAAAATTTGTGTCAGTGTTCGTTATACGCGTATCAAAAAATCTGAAATGCATCAAACCAACAATTATCCGCAAAGTGCAACAACTCGAATGGTAATATCCTATTTTATCAATTTATAAATAATCTTTATTTAAAATTATAAATATGCTGATGTATAAAAACGTTCTTTAGTGCTTTTCATTTAATCTGTCAAATTTTAAACACAACATTTCAATCCGTGTGGACACAGTGAGCATAAACAAAAAATTAAAATGATTTTGCATATTCACTTTCTCTCGGATAATTTTTTCCCCCAAATTATTATTTAAACTAAATATACAAACGTAATTTATTGTCTCATTTCCTAGATTCCAAATTTTGAGAGCGATATATCGTTGCTTTTGGACATGGTGAACACAAATAAAAAGTTCAAACTGGGGACTGGTTTGGTCACGTGGTCACCGAAGAGCATGCCATTAAATAATATATTAATAGTATATTTATTTACTAAGATTGACAAAAAATTGTAAGTACCAGTGGCATATTCGATGAAATATATAATATATGACAATCGTCTTTCCATACTGATGTTGCCGTTTTATAATTATGCTGCCGTAATAAATGTATTAATCAATGGTAATTTCTATGTTGAGTAGCAATTATGTAACCAAGTTCTCTGGGCGGATGTGGCCAGTCGAGGATTATGAATATCATTGTGAAGGTCGTATTTAAATCAGTCAGTGTCATCTAGAAAGAAAACGCATTCTTAACTACAGAGACAACACTTATTTTAAATGCCATCTATCGAACCAAATCTTTTTTTTAAATTGATCTCCTGTTATTGGATGCGTTCAAATCCAATTACCTGATCAAAGAAAATAAGTTGAACCTTTCCCGTTAGAATAATAAAATAGAACCCCAGACCAAAAACTTACAAAAGTTTTTTTGCATGTAATACCTAAATATATACCTTAATAGAAGCAATCATGAAATCATACATACATATGTATATATAATTTTCACGAAATAAAATTGTAACGCTATTGAAGGTTGTGAATTAAACTGAATGTGACAAAGTTATTTTTATTAAAAATGGAGTGGCTGCGATTTAATCACAAAGTCTACTGATTTCGCAGACTGATCAAGCACCTTCCTGCGACCTTTGCATTGTCAACAAAGAGATAATCGAACGACAAAGAAAAATGGCTTTTGCACAAAGATTCAAAGAGTGTTTACTCTTTCAACGTTCTAGCGACCTCGAAATCGTCCGAACCCTGAAATCGACATGCAACCTTTCGAGAACGTGGGAGAGAGCTCGATCTCCTGTATAGATGAAGAGGCTAAAAGCCAGAGCTGTATAATATAAGCTGTATAAAGCTGTAACAGTTTTTATAAAACGTCTACTGAATGTTCATGAACACGTCCTTGTTCCTGGGACATCCAATCTGAATACAAGAGAAATCTTCAGTGATCGATATCAGTGCAATGTCTGATTTTAATCTTTCTTGCTCCGGTGAGACAATAGGGACATCTGATAACATACATGTTGAGTTTGAATTAGGTACTTTATAAGATCTTCAAAATATATTTTATATTTACTTAGAATTATATTAATCAGGGATGTTCGAAAACTTCCTACTAGCCAAAGAGTAACCAACCCTTAGTGAATTCCATATACAACGCCTAGAAACTGACAATAACAACCCTTAGAAAAGGTCCATAACAATTCTTAGAAACATTTCATTAGAACAGCCATAAGATGACAACATTAAATAAAAACACGATCAGCTTAAAATAACAATACCTTTCAACGATATTAACAACCCTTAGCAATGATAAATAACGACATTAGGCAATGGAAAGAAAAGTTCTTAACATCGGACAATAATAAACTCTAGAAACGGAAAATAACAACCTCAGCAACTGTCAATAAATATCCCTACACATTTTTAGCAACATCTCCTAACAAAGGTATAGCCACTCTATGCAACGTTCATGCAAAGGCGAATAAGAACTGTGATTACCGACCTTTGGACCATACGATAACCATCCGTATTAATGGTCAATAATAACCCTCAATAACGACCCTTAGCAACGAAAAAGATCAATTCCTATAGACTCTTAATATAAACTGTCAAAAATAAGTATAAGCAATGGTCATTAAAAACCCCTAGTAAGGAAATAGCCAGATGCGCACACACAAAATACCTCGCAAAATACGAGAAGTGACGATCGTCAACCGCTAATGAACAGAGCGGGTGGCTATCCAACTGGGTGGTTCAGACTGTAAAGGATGATAAAAGACAGATTTTCTGGAAGATAAAACTTTATTCCTTATATCTGATAAAGAAAAAATTGAAAATATGATTCTAATTTCAATAAAGATGTCCGCAAAAAGTATCTCTATATACATATTAATATAATACTGTATTCTTGGAGAGAAATATACAACTTAGTAGTAATTTATTAAAAAAAAAAAAAAACGTTGACGGTGGTGCAGTGATTGTCGTGGGAAGGCTTTGTGTCTTTTACATATGCATATGGTTTTCTCATTTTACTTTTTGTTCCAATATAAGAACCAATGGGTCATCGTACAGCCGATGAGTATCTACTGAGGAAAGAGCTGAAGGCTAGTTTCCAAGAGACGAGCAAAGCGTATCATTACGCACTATCGCCGGCATTTTGCGAAGCACGCTTGCTCCAATGCTCTTGCATGTAAAAAGAAGGAAACCGGAACGACCCGTTCTGCAGCCATCTTTCACTGTTTTCCACTCTTTTTATTATGTATTCCCTTTGCTTTTATGCACTACAATTTGATAATTTTGCAATGCAAGCCAATTGAGAAATGATAGTACATTAATTAACGTTAAATTCGATTTTCAAAATACTCAATAACCAGAATTGAATAATTTCTACTTAATAATGCTTAAGGGCATGTGATACTTACAGTTTCCCCGGCTTTTTTCCCCAAAAATGAAAATTCTTAAAAACTGAATTCGGAGATGCTATAAAATATCATAATAGAGGTCCCCAGACTCTTTTTGGAGGGATAATAAAAAAATTATTGTCCTAAAGCAAAACTTTATGCATATGAATTATTTTGAGGTTACGTCGTTTTTCATCTCTGCCTTTCCGATAATCTGGAAATTAATTATGAAATAAACTTTTTTGATTGGCTGCAAACAAGGTTAGTTCCGGGAGCTTAGTTACACGCACGTTGTTAGCAATATCAAAAAAATTTTGATAAAAAAACACAAAAAACGTGTGCAAGGACGTCCGTTAGCATGTTCGCTATCATTTCCCAGATTTTGAAGGCAAAATATTTCTTATCCTAGGAAAAAAGCTGGGGGAACCTAAAACTGGTAAAATCGAGAATTTTCTAAGTATTACATGCCCTTAATTGCTGATACTATAATTTATTGTTAGAATTAGGGCTTTGAAAGAAGAAATAATTGAAGGGTTTAAAACTGCTCCATATTTAATAGAGGCAAAACATAAAAATAGCAACTGAATACAGTGTTATAAGAAACACTACTCATAAAGAAATCTCTACCATATCAGCACGCATATCGAAACTTTATAGATCACGCTCGACTAGGCTGAGCCTAGATGTTCTAGGAATCCAACAGTATGTGACTATCTAATCCATACTATTTTTGTTTGCTTTTTGTTTTATTCTTATTCTGACGACTGTTGCTGACTAAGTTTGCCAGTAACATTATTTCATAAATTATTAATTATAACACTGTGCGCAAATGTATGTTTTTTCAGATAGAACAGACAATATAAGGATATCAAGATTCTCTGAATACTTTTATGTGGGTAGCTCATATAATAGATCAATTCAGAGAACGCGGATCAAGTTTATCCAAAATGCAATCGCATTATGTGTAAAAATACATTTCCTTGAGTGTATAATGCTTTGAAAATCTACCATGGGAGAATTACATAAATAATTAAATATATTAGTGAACTTACCCATTTTTCCAGGAATGACGTCGAATTGTGCTGGCACATCGCTTACGAAAATTGGTCGGTTGCATAATTCCTGAGAAAAAATTGTTCAAAAAAATGTATCAATTAACAAATAAAAACTTATTTTTCATTAGGAACATTATAATGCTTGTCCTGTTACTACACTGATTCCCATACCGAATTACTTCACCTAAATATAACTTGATAGTGTACGATCTTTTTCTTATTTCATACTATATATTAAACGTTTACACGTATGAGAAGCTTGAACAAGAAAGTTTTGAGAATATTTATATCAAATTAATGTATGAAAAAGCTTTATACAAATTTAAAAAGATATCACAATACATAGGTAATTAACATTATTACACTAAATCTGAAAGAATCAATTATATCTGCAACAGAATAATCCAAGAATTAATTAGTCATTTATTTCTTTATGTTTATACATATTTTCTTATTAATATCCACTGTGTATATGTTTATTATATTAACTTTATATTGTTCGAAGTTCAGGAAAAGGTTTTATGAATTTTTACAAAAACATAGTTTTAAATTAATATAAATCTATTTAAATTGTACTGTATTCTATTTCGAACCAGAACTTCTTCGTACATTTCCTAAAACTCATTATGTATTCCAGATTTAATTTTTGACAACTAGCGTACTATTTATAAAAATTAACTATCTGAAACTTTGAAGTAAGTGGTGATTTTGATGAAAGTATAATGATTCATTATGAGAACTGTTTTGTAGTCGTTAGAAAATCTTCTCAGCCAATAATATTTCACAAAATTAGTAATGTTTTCAGAAAGACACAGAAAAATGAAATTTGCAAGCATGTGCGTAAAAAATCTGATGTCTCCCCTATTCAATTTTTTGCATTTCAATTTAAATAGTCTATAATATTGATCTACTGCAGTTTTCTTCCATGGGTTTAATGGTTCTTTGCAGTGACTAGAGTTCTGGAATATTTTGAATTTTTTTTCTTTTTTTGTTATTCAACAAACAAAACGGGAAAAAATATTTCCTGAATTTTCAAGTCTTTCGTTTTCTTTAAATTAATTTTTATTAATTAAAAATATGCCATATCGGTTGAAACAGTTTACAAGAATCCTCACTTATATGAACGCGATAAATTATAAAAAATGATTAAATTCACAATAACATAGGAAAAACAAAGGGTAACAATTTATTAAGTTAAACATGCTGAGGTTAATAACGACATGCAAAAAAATTAAGTTCGGCCAGGGAAAAATGAAAGATCACTAATTTTTCATCCTGTCTTGACCGACCTTCATTTTTGAGCATACGGACATTATACCCATGGATCTGGGAATATGACAATCTACTATTTTGGCTTGCTAAACTGGTATTGCGAGATAAAGAGCAAATAGTTCTCTTTCTCTCACTTACTTCTCACGCTCTTACAGCCTAAGTTAGGAAGTAGGCGGCTAGTCCCCTTCTATTTCTATGTGTATGACATTACCTAAATTACTTTTACCGTTTGTCTTTTTCTGTGAAACAAGTTACATTTGGAGGCATCATTAAAAAGAAGAAAGAAAAGTTCTTTTTGCATCTAATCAATTGAGCGCTACTTTTCACTGTGTTCAATAATTCATTTTTATAATTTTCTAAAAAAAAGCTTTTATTAAAGTATACTGAAAAGAAGTATTTTCGAAGTGGGAAATTTTTCTATATACCTTTACCGAGATTTTGGTGGTTCGGAACCCACCTTAAGCTGTAGGTCCCCCCACCGTGCACTTACCTGCAACCCAGTCCATCAATAATAGGGTAAAAACCAAGCTTTGCCCAAT
The DNA here is from genome assembly GCF_010883055.1 of Belonocnema kinseyi. Classification (NCBI taxonomy): domain Eukaryota; kingdom Metazoa; phylum Arthropoda; class Insecta; order Hymenoptera; family Cynipidae; genus Belonocnema; species Belonocnema kinseyi. The sequence continues at coordinate 112,825,227 of NC_046663.1, forward strand.
ATGTCAAAGCCACACTCATCTCATCAAATCACTTGATGGCATTAAAAATGTGTCCGTGACTGATGGTATATACAGGGACAGCCCCGCGCACACTATTCGAAAAAATATAAGACTCTAACCAAAAATGCCTTCGACATGTTAGGCAGTAATCATCTTGAATCTGAGACATCATTTTTTAAATAAATAATGTATATTAATAAAAATTAAATAATTAATAAAAATAATAAAATATAAATGAAAATAATAAATAATAATAAATAGAACCGGAAATAAGCTTAGATAGATGGCGACCCCATCACCCGAGAGCTTCGGTTCTTGCCATGGAGGCCATGGTTCAGTTGGAAGTGGCAATAAGACCGAGCTAAGCAATGGCCCCGAACAAACGCAAGAATATCGTTTTAAATGGTCGGACCAACTCAGGAGGGACATCCTTACCTATTGGCAATAAAGCTCACCGGCGCGGAGAGGATACATACAGAGGTTACATGAATGTTATGTCAATATGCACCCGGAATATGCTCATAAAACGCCACAGTATTTCAGAGACCGGGTATATTTTTTACTCAAAGGGGAATATGAAGCTCTTTATCAAGAACAAGAGCAAAAAACTTTAGGGAACATAGCACCCGTTGCAGCAAGACCACCTTTGCAGATAGCTGATAATGCAAACAAGAAAACGAGGAGGTGAAAAATCCACTAAAAAGTCATTTTTAGGATGGAAAAATTAGCTGAAGCTAATATTGCTCTCCCTGATTCGCTATCTGAAGATTTTGATCTCTGAAATCTGAACTGTTTAGTTTACGAGAAGGCGGTCTCCCTGCTTAGCGACACTAGAAGTAATGATAATTCAGTACGCCTGAGAAAGACTCGCGAGCGTATTGCACAGCTTCAGTTTAAAATTTAAACGGCGAGACGGTATGTATCAGATGTTCAGTACGTGATTAGCTATACGTGCAACATCAAATAGAAAGTGCACTCCGAAAGTTAAGGCACTAGCTCGAAACTTATGGAAAGCAAATAACACGCTGAAAAAGTGTAAACTGTTGACTATCAGCAGTACAGGGCACAAACAATAAGAGCTTTTCAACAGCCAAAGAACGCCTTGAACGACGAGTAGAGTGGATTCGGGAAAATTCCACATTTTCCACTCATCCTTCCCGTCTGTTCAACAAAATGTTATGTGCCGTTGGAAATCCGTTTAGTTGAGAAGAGATTAAAATCTCTTGGTAACAAGTATATGGAAATACTTATAAGCTTCATGAAAAAGCTTTAGATATCTCACTCTTTCGTTACTTTTGTTAGCAGAAACTTCTGCAATGATCAGAGGAGGAGTGTCCACTAATTACTGCTGAATAAGGGAAAAAAGTTATCGCTATAACTAAAAACTTTTTCGCGCTAGGGCCAGATAAAATCCACTACTTTTAGTGGCAAAAGTTTACTTCCACGCACCAACATCTAGCTCCTATATTTACTACTACAACCCATCCTGCAGTGCTTATTGAAAGGACGCATGGTACTGATTCCTAAGACTGGAGATTTGTCAAGTCCAAAGAACTACTAGTGAATAGCTTGTTTAAACACCAGCTACAAGCTGTTCTCTTGCATCCTCAAAAAAAGGATTTTAACATCTATCAAGCCGGTATGGAATGTAATAGTTGGTCAACGCGGATGTAAGAGAGGACTGGCAGTTTGCAGAGAGATCCTGTTAATAGACAGGTGTATTATCCATAATTCTATCAGGTAACACGTATCATGAGTTACTTACCAAGATCGTTGAATGCCTGGAGCTGCATCAAAAAATAGTAAAATGTATGAAAAAGCCTATGGTCTTGTAGCGGTCAATATTTGTCATAACATCTGACAACAGGAGAAGTGACTAAGAGCAATGTCACATATAAAAGGGGGGTCTTCCAAGGAGACTCTTTAATTCCGATACTTTTTGGCATCTCTCTCTTTCCTATATTTATTGTATTCCAAGGTAAAAGGTCTGGGTACCTATGAGACCTGCCAAATAGAAGTGAATTTAGGGTGAAACACTTTTCATTATACATGGACGACCTTAAGCTCTTTACCTCTTCCAAGGACGACCTTAAAATGCTTGTGACGTCGGTAAGTAGGTACTCTAAAGCAATTGTCATTAGCGTTAGACTGGACAAGTGTGCCTGCGCCAATCGATACAAAGGAAGACTAGAAAATACATCATCGCATGAAGATGAGGATTTTCAACTCATATGTGGAAATACCATTCAAAATCTGAATAATGGAGAAAAACATGCATATCTTGGAATACCACGAGAAGAAAGCTGAGATGTGCGTATTTTAAAAATGGCCCTTGAAAAAAGCTTTCGCCAAATTCTTAAGACAAATTTGGGCTCCCGAATTATCTGGGGACATTAAGATACAGGCTACCAATATTCTGGACGTTTCTATACTGTTCTACACGTTTCATGCAGTCAATGGAACTTTGATGAATTAAAGCAACTTAACCGAAGCACACGCAAGATGATGTGCCGTTGATAGGGCTGCAGAGGAGCTTGGTCTCCCATTTGATTCCAGGACTACAAATGACCTTGCATCAATAACAGCTTTAGTGTTCAAAAGTCGTGTAAAGGAAGCAAAAAATTCGCTTCTAAGAGTACATGCTGACAAGCCCCTTTATGGTAAATTTTAGGGCATTATACGTAGAAAAAAGCTATCGATGGGTCTGTTCAAAACCTTTTTTTTTAAATTTGCTTGATTGAGATCGGAGGCTGAGGGATTTCTTTTTGCCTTCCAAGATGGCGTCATAGACATCTCAGTATATCGTGAGCGCATAATGAATGTACTTGTAGGCGACACCAGCTACCGAGCGTGCAAGCTAGAACCAGAAACACGTGGTTATGTTCTCAGTGGATGCACGATACGAGTATATAGAGAGACACAATGTGACTCTAAAATTTTCATTTTATTATCTTCTGTATTTCTACTGTGTTGATTTAATGCCCGTCTTGCCATACGCCCAAGGGGAGCCGTAGTCCGTTGTGGAGAATGATTAGTGTAAGATCTACTGGAATTTATCGTTTTACACAACTCAACTTATCAGTGCTACAAAGCCTTATATTGTCGTTCAAGATCTAAAGACCAAGATAATTTACGTGATTGAATTCTCTGCACCAGCGGATGATAATATCACGACAAAGGAGGAAGAAAAACGGGCAAAATATTATGCTCTTCTTTTCTAGCTGAGCAGGCTGTACTAAGGCTACAAAATCCCGGAGTGCCGGCATCAGGCTCAGTCCAACGCAAGCCAGATGCAAAAGCCTGTTCTTCTGGGATCACTTCATCTGGTCCGTCATCATTGTTTGTCCTAACATTGTACAAAGCTTGGTAGCTCTAAAGAAGTATCCAGAGGTGAAACTTTCATCTTCTACTGTACCGTCTACCGCGTAAGGTGATCCGCGGCTAGGGAACGTACTCCAAGGAATGCCCAGGAACAATTTTGTACGAAGTATCTTGCGTAAATTTCTCGTTCTTGCTTATCTCCTAGGATGGAAGGTGTAGGAGTGGACGTCGTTCACGTTCTGGTTGCGACGGGATTGGTTTATTTATGGAACCATGATCGTAGCTGCTGGAGTCTACAACTTTTCACATAATAATAATAGTAATAATAATAATAATAATCCGGCTCGAAGGACCATAGGAGCTTCAGTGGCTCAGTTGGTTAGACACTCGGACTTCACCTCAAAGGTGCAGGGTTCGATCCTTAAGCCGGTATCTCTAGAAATTTTTCAATGTACCTTTACACCGAGGTTCTGGTGGTTCGGAACCAACCTTAAGCTGTAGGTCCCCCCATCGTGTACTTGACTGCAACCCAGTCCATGAATGATGGTGTAAAAAACCAGAATTTGTCCAATATGTCTGGGCAGACTGCTCTCATCAGATCACTTGATTGCATTATAAAAATGCGTCCGTGACTGATGATATATACCGGGACAGCCCCGTGCAAAAATGATCCAATAAAAAAAAACCAACTCAAACCAAAAATGCCTTCGACATGTTGGGCAGTATAAGCTTGAGACAATATTTCAATACAGAAATGTTTTTTATATATATTTATAATAATAATAGCCCTACCGAAGGTGTTCCGCGGTGATGTCGCGGTAGGGCTACTGACAGGGTTTCCCATGCCAAATAGGCTGATAACGAAGAGTAGAGGGACTAAGTAGAACACCAAAACCCATCAATGAAAAATGGAGAATATATTAAAGATTTTGAAACGCTTGTCGCTTCCCGAGGATCGTCGGGGCGCCCCTGGAGCCACCCCTGGGGGCTACAGTATGCGGGACGGTGGCGATGGTGAGCTAGCACTAGCTATTTGCAGCCAACCAACTCGACAGAAATACCGTGGGAGAGCATCAATTGGGATACAACAGTGAAAGAGGAATTGGTGCGTCTCTATTATGAAAGTGCGAAGTTTGAAACAAACAAGGAAAAAGGATACAATTTAAGAATAAAATTTGCTGCAAAGTATCCTAATATACAAAAGGTCGCACTAAGAGATCTTATCGCTAAGGTGAAAGACATCAGGACTAATCTACATATTACAGAAGACCGAGCAATGGAGATTAAATAACAGATTGATTTGGCGTGGAAAAACGACGATAATGAACATCAGTTAGAGAAAGCCGCGACAAACGGTCAAGCAGGAGCAATTGATGTTCTTCCTCAACCTATTGATGAAAATGAAAATGGACATATCATATGAACAGAGATGTTATGCGCTTTTATTTTTGGCAGAGAAATGTGGGGAAAGTGAAACACTGAGGCATTCATTGCCCAAAATGAACATCACAAATCATCTGCGTACACTAATAGCACATCTCAACAGTAAGGTTTTACCTACGTATTTGAACGTAGCACAAAATGCGTTAGAGGTGCAAACTCTTGTATACTGTGCAGCTGTAGCAAACATTAGAACGTTGGGCCGAAAAACTAGGCCTGCAAATGCAGTTTTTGTCCCAGCAGGGGATTGAGATCCACCATGGAAGATCAGGTTGGATATCGATTTCAGCAAAGTAAGGTGCAAATTGGGTCGATTTACTCAATATAAAAAAGGAAAGAGAACCAGAAAGCTGATGAACCATGTTACTAAAATCATCCACCTTCGGCACATCGAGACAGTAGCACCAGCAATATTGGATGAAATTTTAGACTCTTAACGACAGAGACTTGTAGTTCTTACTGCCAGAATGCGTCGGTACAAGAAAAGTAATGCACGAAGGAAACAAAACCAAAACTTTCAGACAGATGAAAGAAGGTTCTATCGTGAACTGAGAGTAAAGCCAAATAACCACCAAGGCACCGAAGTGCCTCAATTAGAAGATATGACTTACTACTGGTCAAGCGTTTAGGGAAAAATGAACAGATGCAATTTGGACACTGCGTGGTTCAAACTGGAGGAAGCAAGGGCAAACAATGGCCCAGAAATGCATCTGACAAACATCACAGCTTTGGATGTTTCAGTTGTCTTGAAGAGGGCAAGTAATTGGAAAGCTCCAGGTCCGGACATGGTGCACAATTTCTGGTGCAAGTACCTGACGAGTGTGCATCTTGCGTTGGCAAGGTGTTTTCAGAAGATCATTGAGCACCCAGATCTGATGCCAGGTTTTATGCTGCACGGTACTACGTATATGATACCAAAAAAACCAGACGCTCAAACCCATTTGACTTTCGACCGATCGCCTATCTTCCAACAATTTATAAATGTCTTATAGCTATCATTGCAGATAAGGTATATTCTCATTGTGACAAGAATGACATTCTTACAGAAGAACAAAAAGGATGTTGTAAAAACTCACTAGGCTGTAAAGATCTAGTCACTATAGACGCTGTTGCCATGACTCAAGCTCGTAAGCATCGAAGGAACTTACATATGGCATACATTGACTACAAGCAAGCGTTTCCTTCCATTCCGCATGACTATTTGCTTGAAGTCTTAAACAGACATAATGATGTAGCGGGCATTATACATCAACAATTTGCCCTAAACCTAGGACTCTTAAAAGAATGGGTGCCCTTCTATAGATACATTTCAATGCCCGTTTTAGAAAGCGAAGATTACATCTTATATTGGGATGTTACTATCCAAACGGATCATTACATCCGGGCCAATCGACCTGACATCGTGATGCGGGAAAAAAGGTGGAAGAGTCTATATCATCGACATTGCTTGTCCGCTTAACCGAAATTTGCAGTCAACCTATACAACCAAGATCCAGAAGTATAGCGAGTTAAGGCATGAAGTAAAGACCATACGGAGGAATGTGAATCATGCATCCATTCATCCCATTGTGATTTCGGCTACAGGCAATGTGCACGCAAGCTGCACTGAACATCTTGAACATTTAGGAGTCAGTAGGGTATTGGCAGCCGATCAGAAGGCGGTTTTATTAAACACCTGTCGCATTGTAAGAATCTTTCTTGATCATCAGGAAGCGACCGACTAAAAACCCGTGGAGTGGCAGAGGGTAGCTCTAGAAAAGCATCCAGAGGTGACTGTTGTCACCTCCAAAGCTCGTGACCGCTCGTAATTGTATACCTATAACATCATCGCAGGAGGTTTCAACCGTCGTATTAAATTATTTTAATTAAGTTATAACATTCTAATCTCATCAGTCACTTGACTTAGTCTGTGGCTATGCTATATCACGGGGTTTACGCGAGTAAAAGTTTAATAAAAACACATAATAATAATAATAGAACCAGAAAACTGATAAATCATGTGACTAAAATCATCCAACCTCGGTACATTAGGATATAAACACTAGCAACATTGGATGAGATTATAGACTCCCAACGGCAGATACTTGATGTTTTTACTGCTTGACTGCGTCAGTGCAAGAAAAATAGTACAAGAAGAAAACAAAGTCAAACCTTCCAAACAGACGAAAGAAGGTTCTATCGTGAACTACGTGTAAAGCAACATAACCAGCAAAGCACCAAAGTACCTACAAATGGAAGACATGACTAAATATTATTCGGGTGTTTGAGAGAAAAAGCGAACAGAAACAATTTAGACGCTGCTTGGTTCCAACTAGAGAAAACAAGAGCTAGAACTAACCCTGAAATCGAGCTTATGTACCAACATCACATCTTTAGACGTTTCAGCGGTTTTGAAAAGAGCAAGAAAATGGAAGGCTCGAGACCCGGATATTGTGCACAACTTCTGGTAGAAGTACTAGACGAGTGTGCATCCTGTGTTGTCAAGGTGTTTTCAAAAGATCCTCGAACACCCAGATCTGATGCCAGGCTTTATGATCCAGGGTATTACGTGTATTATGTTGCCTAAAAAACCAGACGCCCAAAATGCATTTGAATTTCGACCGATAGGCTGTCTTCCAAAATTTATAAATGTGTTAGAGCTATCATTGTAGATAAGGATTATTTTCACTGCGACGAGAACGACATCCTTACACAAGAACAAAAACGATGTTGTAAATCTCACGAGGCACACAGTGAGTACAAGCAAGCGTTTCCTTCCGTGCCACATGAATATTTGCTTGAAGTCTTAAAACTTTACAAAATTTTCCCATGCATCATTGACTTCGTAAGTCGTGCGATAATTCTTTGAGGTACAAGAATCAGGTATTTTGATCGTGGAAAACGAAAGATAACTAGAGCAATACGCATTATGACGGGTATATTTCAAGGAGATTAATTCAGTGAACTATAGTTCTGTTTAGCTTTGAACCAATTGAGCAAAACACTAAATAGCATCTCTCGTGGGTTGAGAATATATGAAAATGAGTATAGTCTTTAAGTGACCCATCTTCTATACATGGATAACTTGAAGCTAAACGCTAGCTGAAACCAGAAACTGTTACAAGTTATCGATGTCACGTGTTCAAAAATGACGCACGAGGCGACGGTTAAGAGCAATTCATATATACATGGATATTCTTGAATCTCAGGATATACTACAAAGATATAAGATGTACTACAACACTCAGATTGATTCTGAAGAACTTTCTCAACTCAGCAAACAAAATCAGGGCAATCAACAACTGCCATCACTGTCCTCACGTACTCCTTTAGGCTGATCAAATGTTCTAACACCGACCTTGAAAGGTTTAACAGAATCGTATGCGTAAAAATCACAAAAGCACCGAATGCACCACAATAATTCAGCGATTGACAGGGTTGTTTCACCACGATATATAGGGAGTAGGGGCATTGTAGATGTCCAAAAACTGTGTAAGTCACAAGTTATACAGTTGCGAGACTATTTCAAAAGCCAGAAAAATGTTGCGGTTCACAATATTATTTGTAAAGAGGATCTTGATTACACGACCTTAAAGTTATCCTCAGGGGAGGCCTGGAATATGAGGACAGAAAGCATTGATGAATTAGGAAAGCAACGGAGACAGAAAGCCATCCACGGCCTGCACCCCAAAACGTTCGATCAACATGAAGTGGATAATGGAGCATCCAATTTTTGACTAAAGAGGACGCCCTGTATTCATAAACAGAAGGATTCGTCATTAGGATTCAGGACAGGGTTCCCAATGTGCACACAAGTCCTAAACTTGTCCTATATGCGTCTTTTGGCGGACGTCTTAGGGACGTCCTAAGAACCTTTTAAAGACATGAAAAGATCCAAGGACGTCTTAAAGACGTCAAATCACATGACAGAGCTACATTCTGAGAACCCCTTTAGGACGTCCACATGGTGATTGAATTATCAATATCAGAAATTATTTATCGCAAACACGTTTTACGCCAAGACATGGTTGACTGGTGCCGATTACGTGGAGATACCAACGGATACGCACAGATATAATGATTTGGCGGCCATTATGCATCAACAACTTGCTCTAAACCTAGGACTCTTAACAGAATGGATGGAAAAGTCTACATTATTGACATAGCTTGTCGATTTAACCGAAATTTGCGGGTAACGTATACAAGTAAGATCCATGAGAATACCGAGCTAAGGAATGACGTAAAGGCAGTATGAAGGAATGTGAAACATGCATATATTCACCCTATTGTGATTTCGGTCACAGGCAACGTGCACGCAAGATGCACTGATCGTCTTGAACATTTAGGAGTCAGTAGAGTATTGGCTGCAGCACAGAAGGCGGTTTTATTAAAAACCAGTTAAATTATAAGAAAATTTCTCTACAATCAGGAAGCAAGCAACTAAAAACCTATGGAGTGGCAGATGGCAGCTCTAAGAAAGCACCAGAGTTTTCTCCACCAACGCTCGCGGCCACTGATTAAGTATAACAGTTGTAAAAGACGGACTCTAAACTACTCCATGCTTCTAATTTTTTATCTACAACATCATCGCAAAACATTTCAAACATCGTATTAAATTAACTTATAACATCCTCATCTCATCAGTCATTTGACTTCGTCTGTGGCTGTGATGAAAAACCGGGTTCACGCAAGAAGAAGTTTGAAAAAGAAATAGTAATGTGACGACCGAGAAAGTTGGAAAAAACTAATAATGTGACTAAAAGTAAAAGCGTTGAGCGTAAATATTAAAATGTCTTTTTCGTCATAGGTACCTATATTATTGGAGTATTCTAACGGCATGAAAATCTAGAGAGGGGTTGAAGAATGATTGGAGAGGAGCGGCCAACTCAAATTTAATAAAATATTATATTTTCATCAGAGATATACATTTGTACAAAGTTTTAAGTCAATATACGATATGTGGAAGTGTTTTAAAAGTGGAATACAAGATTTGACATTATGATTACATACGCGTACATAATCATATCAGGGATGTTAAAAAAAGAAGGAAGCCCGAATCTCAACTTGAATTGTCCATTTGTTACATCCCTTTTGGGTTATAAATGAATCACATGAAAGGAGAAATAAATCGGATAATTCTTAATGGTCGCTCATCGCAAATTTGTGCATTTCTACATTAAAATTAATTTTTTTATAAAACTGCAGATTATAACGCAAAATTCTACAGAAAATTTATGCAGTATGCATACCAATATAGCTTAAAACTTCTGATAAAAAAGTACTTATTTTAATGAACCACTAATTTTATATTCAGTATAATTTGACATTATGATCTGCAGTTTATTCACATTTTTATGAATCACATTTTGGCTAGTTTAATACAGACAAAAAGTCTAGTTTAACAAAATATGATTCAAAAACTTGATTTAACGCCACGCATTCAGGCGTTTAGAAAAACCATAGATACACCTTAAGCTTTTGTTAATCATAAAGATCGTTTAAAATACTGCTGACATTTGTGAACGTGGTAATCATTTTTATTGTTGTAGTGAACATAGGGCAAATGCCCAATTACTGCGGTACTCATTATATGCTTCATACTCAGGATAAAATAATTAGATGATCAAAACCTTTGAGCAATTGATAAATTTAATTAAAATGTTGCGTTTATCATTCGTTGTTCACAATTTTTTAAACGAAATAGATATCGCACAATGATATCGCAAAACCTCTATATTGCAAGAAAGCACAATATGATAACGTACAATCAGGTCCTGGAGCTTTGTACGATATTATAATGCACTAATATCACAGAAAAAAATGAAGTTACATTTTGTTGCTGTCATATGCTATACGACGTCCTTAGCAGCAATGGGAAAAAGGCAGAGTATGAGTGAGTTCGAGCTATAAACCGGGACACTAGATTTAAAACAATCACAGAAAAAAGTAAAAATGGCTGCAGGTAAGACCAGCAACTGAGGTTAGGAAAATAATTCTGAACTCGTTGACATAAAATGTAACTAACAGATGGGAACCCCCATTTTTCTGAAATTTAATGAAGTTCAACGACGCTGGATAGTGCTGAAATGGCGTCGTAATTGTCACTATACTTCGAATAAAAATGGAACGATTATACGATGAAAGATTATCCAGGCAAAGTTACAAATCGAAAATTATCTTCGATTCATGTGAATTTTATCTGGCAAGGTTAATTTTTGTTCCGTTGAGTCTTTCACCTGGAATCGATATAAACTTTATCTTTATTTTTTTCTGTGATCGTTTCTTCAGTATCTGAAGCCTTTCGAGATCACAAAAGAAGAAATACTATGTGATAGCGTGATACACTTAAATTCTTACGTTATAGATTGCACAATTATGCGGTATATAATGTAAAAACTTGCAATGTACGATATCACGATTTTGTGCTATTATAATGCAATAATTGCGAAATATAGCGCAGGAATTACGGTATATATTGTAATTCATGCGGTATCGTTTTCTCAGTGTATAGTACCAAATGGAATTTCAATTAATTAAAATTATACTGTTAAAAATTCCTATAGTAATTTTACTATAAATGTAATGGAAGCAATATGCATATGCCTGTAGTAAATTTAACATACCATTATATTGTAAAATAATATACATGTATAGTAAAATAGAGTGCATAAAAGTTGAAAATCCTTTGATGTATTCAAATCTTGTCAAATATTTAAAACTAACATAATAACCTACGGTTCATCGACTAAATTCTTATTTATAAACAAAGTGCAACTTACGGGTGGGGTTTTCATTAAAATTCACTGCCAATGTCAGAATTTTTACGTGAGTACTGCTGCTTTTAGGTTACGTGTCTTAATTATGTATCTAATTGAACTTATCCACTTGAAACCCAGTATAATTTATGTTGAACTAGAAATAAATATAATGCTTAATTATTTAGAATTAAACATTACAGCAAAAATTATTTTTAATTTGTGTAAAGTGAAAGTACCTGGCTCTTCTAAGAATTGATCAATATACATGTACATTAAATTTACTACGCAGCCTCTTAATAACTATTTCATAGACCGAGTTCTTAGATTTACTATACAAATGTATAGTAAATTTGAAAATATTTCTAAGAAAATGATTTTATCCTTAATTCCTTACAATAATTTTATGATGAACCATTGTTATTCTTTTGTTTTTACTGGATGTGCAATACTGCAAATTACGAGATATCTAGGTGAGTGCAATAATCGTCATACGTGAGTCAATATATCTTACTGGTAAACTCATAACGCGAGTCCAGTAAACCATATCGCAGAGCGAATGCAATGATGCAGCTAGGGTACGTGACCTTGCAGACAGCACTCACAATCAGTTCATGCAACCATTGTATCGTTCACTCGTAATATGACAGCAACACGAGAAGAGCCACCTTTCAGTTACGAAGTGCATTGCATTTGGATCATTGTTCTCTAACCGACCTGTGTTCTTGCAGGAAGTATGTTGTATAATAAAATGATTCAAAAGACCGTTAAACTCTTAAATTGAAATATGTAATATCCAATTTGGTTTTTATTTTTCAACTTTCCAGAAATTGACAGAGTTTTTTATCCTTCTAATCAGAAAATAAGCAAATCGAAAGTTAGTTTAGAAATTGATGTTTGAAAGGTAAATCAAAAACGTTTTTCAAATAAAATGTTTCCTAACATCGGGCGGTGGAAAAACCTCATCGAAATATCATTTATTGCTGGAAGTAATTTGAAGTCAGGCCAGCTTTGCATGCTCAATTGAAGAATCATTTCGGAACAAAATACGTTATTTTTTAGGGGATTTTGCACTACACGTATTTTACCGAATAAATGAAAATTTTTGTTGATCAAGTTATGAGTATTAGAGCTTTTAAAGTTGGATACAAAATTAGAAAAAGCTAACCACGGAGTATTAAAACACACATTGAATGGCCATCTAACATTTTATTGCCATCTCCATGTTCATCTAATTAATTAAATATATTTTTACAAAATAATAAGAATAATGATTTTATGTCATATGTTTAAAAAGTCTTTAAATTTAAGTTTATGTCTGTACAAATATTGAAGGTAAATTTTTTTCATTTTGCAATTCGGGCACGGAAAAAGTAAATGGCTAAATTTACCATTTAACATGCATCATTTGAACATTGAACGATTTTGTTGTGTATTTAGTGAATATTACAACGAAACATAAAAAATAACCAATATCCTGTAATTTAAAGTTAATAATTTCTTGTTCTTTTTACAAAGAATAATAATTCATTCATTATTTAATTAATTAATGTGAATAGTTTTGTAATGATTTATTTCATTGGATGATTATTGAATTAACTATATCTTTCTTTATTATTAATACTCGTTAATATTGAAAATATAATTATATTATATATATTATTCGCTAAATTTTCATATTATATTATTATTTAAAATTAAATTATATATTATTAATTTGCCAAAATTTTGCTAATTGACAGTTTGACACATTATATTCAATAATTTCATTATTGTGGTTAGAAGCATTTAAGTGTAATATAGCTGTGGAAAGCTCAAAAACGGAAAAAATGATCATTTTCGCTTACACAGGGCCATAAAAAAGCCGTTGACCAGTTTTGAGTGTTCTATATCACTTTAGCATGCTGAAAACGAATCTTAGGTCAGAATTGACTTACATTAGTAGGGTTACCAGACTCGCTGATTTTCTAGCACATGTGCTGATTTTTGTCCTTGCGCTGATTTGCTGCTTTTTCATGTAATGTGCTGATTCTTACCCGAAAAGACGATTTTTTTTATTTTTTAGAATATATTTTAATTTTTTTACATGCGCTTTGGAGAACATTTTCTAGATAACAGGATGTCAAATAAGAAGAATTTGTTGTGGTCTTACTACATTTGATATAGAGTCAAATATATATTTTTATTGGCTGAGCCTTCTCCAGTTTATTTACTATTGGCCGCTTACTTGATGCGTTCGGATTTTTTAAAAATGGCGTTTGGCTAGTTCGGTTTCGGTTACCTACTTTCTGTGTGTGCATGTGTGTAAGCGTGTTTTGATAGGGGTCGGGGGTGCAGGCGGAGATGAGCTGATTTTTCACGAGACCCATCTTGTAACCCTATACATAAGCATTTATTTATTCTAACCTCAAAAAAAGGCTTGAAAAGGTGTTTTTTCTCGTTTAAAATGATCTGACAGAAAAAATTAGCGTTTAGCCGTTTTTTAGATTAGAATAAATAAATGCTTATGTATGTCAATTCTGATTTCAGGTTTTGTTTTAGCACGCCAAAATTATATAGAACACAATCGTCTGGTCAATGGCATTTTTTATGGCCCTGTGTAAGGGAAAATGATAATTTTGGTAATTTTTTCAGTTTTTGGGCATTACACAGCTATAGTACACTTAAATGCTCATAAAAAGATAATAGAATTATTAAATATAATGTGCCAAACTGTCAATTCACGAGAAAAATATATATTCTGCCATTTTTCTAGTGCAGTGCCGATTTTGATAATTTTCTCCATTTCCTGACCCACTGTGTGCTGTGGCACGCCAGGCACTCGCATCGCAATTAAATTCACGCGTCCAAATTGCAAACAGTCTTAATATCTCAAAAATAAATTGATATATCAAGATGTTTTTTATATTTTCATCCTAATGAGAAGGTACACGGAAAAAGCAGTATTGCCGCTCGAACTATAGACAATTTCAGTCCAACAAAATACGGATATACAGTGTCTCGATCTATGCGCTATAGGTGAGACAACTATACTGCTTTTTCGCGAGACCAATAAACTGCTTCGCATAGACGTGCGACTCTAACCTCAAAATGGAAGAAAAGTGTCCTTTGCTCGAGGCGTTTTTTTTGTTCTAAAAGCTTCTTCGTATCATTTATTTTTTGTCAAATGTCCATATTTTGAGACCTTTTGAATAATAAAAACAGGTTATTGCGAACGAATGTGTGCGTGTGTGTGTTCGTAGATTTTAAGTTGGTTGGCACCATAACTTTCAAAATAATTGTCATATTGCGTATTGCCACGTCAACGAAACTGTATCCTTCGTGGAGCAATATGACGTTTAAGAATACTGGTATAGTTGTGACGACCATCCAATAGTGTTAGTACATAAACTATACTTTCTAGTTCTCAGGACCAAAATAACAAACGAAAATTGAACATTGTAAGGAAAACAACGCGAAATATTACAAACATGATCTAACAACTTTTTAAATTATTTTGAAAAATAAAACATTTATCTTTTGACCCCACATAACATAATTAAGAAATAAATAACAGAAAATTCAATTTTTAAAAAATAATTTCAATAAAGGACGAGAACGTTTTCTTTCAATCGTAAAAAACAAGATTTATGATCAAAAAATTATAGAACGAGGCAATGAAAATACGTATGTTGCAATATCAATGCATATTATATATTGTAATGCTATAAAATTATTAAAATGATAAATGCCTCAGCGTAGCCAAAAATACAATTTAATTAAAAATAAGAAACAAATATTAAGGTAATTATTAAAATCAAAATTTAAACTTTACTTTTCAATATCTGAATGAGAAGCCCCCGACCAAGGTACAGAAATAAATATAATATACGTTTGATATAACAAAGAAGAATATAATGTAAAAAATTTTGCATTTGCAACAATATCGAGTGCGAAGCACAGGATACGTGATGAGAATGTGTTCGTTAAAGCCAAATGAACTTTAGCAAAAGAGAATTGACTGTCACAAAATTACAGCTTTTTATGCTCTCACTTTTAAGTTTAAAAGTTCTGTGCACAAATATGGGGAAAATACAAAGACCGAGCGCGAAGCGCGAGAGAAATATATCATCGAGCCTGAAGCGCAAAAACTAACAGTCGTGCGCTCTCCACGCGCTAAAACTTGCGAGCAAAGCGAACCAAGCGGGATAAGAGTGTGTCACCGTAGCAAGTAGATTTTTTATTACTTAATTTGGAATAGTTTTTCGTGCTAATTACAAATCTGTTGGTTGCTTCGGGAAAAAATTACATCTGACACCTTATGGTTAAAATAATGTTATTTATTTTCTATAATTTTTCCATTAAGGATGCCAATGCACGCGATCGGCTAGATGATACTTAGACAAAAATATAAACAAGAAAAAGCTAACCGATAAGTTAGCGCTAGAAAGTTTTAGCTCGCAGAATTGAGCAAGTTGAAGCTAGAAGTTGGCCAAAACTGAAAGATGCTCGCTCGCTCCATCAAATCATGAAATTTCTATCTCGGGCGAGCAAAGCATGAAGGTGTCACTTCTCACGTTTAGGTTAGCATTTTATTTTTTATAATTTTCGTTAAGTACCGTTAAGTCGTCTCGCGTGCTTTCGCATCCTAGCGTTAGAAAGCCTCGATATGACTCCAAGAGAGCAAAGAAAAATTCGAAAAAATTGGAAAAAGTGCTCATCTGATTATAGCAGGGACTGAGAGTTATATTTTTTCAGCGTTACGAGCTAGGATGCTCTATGCGAGCTTCGCGAGAGCTGAGACTGATTGATCAAGAGTCCACCGGGAGACTCGGCGTTGCAAGATGCGAGATTCATCGTGAATGCGCGAAAGCAGCGAGGCACGCAGTTCAGGACAGCAAGCAGAAATCATTTCTAGTTCATCACTAGCGAGCGCCTACTCGTATCTAGAGACTTTATTCGATATCTGAACCGTTCCCCAGATCCATAGGCTGCATTATAATAATGAGATGAACGATTAGTGGAGATTTTTTTTCTTTTTTCTCTCTCTCTGATGACATATATTAGGTTTCCCAAAAACCTACCCCTAAGTCTTACACACACACCCCTCGTTATCTAAAAAGTTTTAAAAGTGGGAAAACCACCTTTAACAATCTGAATATGATTTAGGGCTCCAAATTAATTGGATGACACTTGCAAATTTCGACCTTTTTATCATTTCCCCCAAAAACTACCCTTCCACGTGAACGTCTGCAGCTGAACATACACATGTATGAAAAAAATAATAAAAATTATACAACTTAGAAAACACTGTTAGTTGATATTTTTTTGCTCTCCGATTCTTTATAACACGTTAAAAAAACTACCCCTAAGACATACATACCCACCCCTCGTGATCAAAAACGTTTTAAAAGTTGGAAAAACATCTTAGACAATATGAAAATGATTTAGAACTGCAAATTAATTACATGACACTTGAAATTTTCCCTTTCATTCTAATTTCCCAAAAAAACTACCCTTCCACGTAAAAGTATTCAGCGGGACATATATCTGTATAGAAAAAGCATAAAAATAATACAACTTAGAAGACACTGTTAGTTGATATCTTTTTGCTATTTTTTGCTCTCCGATAATTTATAACACGTTCCACAAAAACTGGACCTAAGTCATACATAACCACCCCTCATGATCAAAAACGTTTTGAAAATTTGAAAATCATGTATGTCTTAAGGGTAGTTTTTGAGGAATGTATTGCATAATATCGGAGAGCCGAAAAAGAGCAAAAAATATGAACCAACAGTGTTTTCCAAGTTGCATTATTTTTTATGCTTTTTTCATTCATATATATGTTCCGCTACATACGTTCAATTACGTTTTGATTACGAGGGGACGCTATGTATGACTTAGTGGTTCTTTTCCAGGAATTTATTATATATTATCGCAGAGCAAAAAAGAAGAGCAAAAAAATGCCAACTAACAGTGTTTTCTAAGTTGTATTATTTTTTATGCTTTTTTGATACAAACATACGTTCCGCTGCATACTTTCACGTTTAAGGGTAGTTTTTGGGGAATGCTAAAGAGGGGGAAATTTTTTAATGTCATTTAATTATTTTGGAGCCGAAGGTTATGGTGTTTAGGAAAAGAGGCGGGATAGATAAGGGAGGTGAGTGGAAGTGAAAGGGAAAAGCGGTACAGGAGGTGAAAAGGAGGGAAAAGGTTGTTCGAATATGATTCTGTAAGGAAAATAAAGTACAGGAGAGGTATGTAAAGTGGACACTGGGGTTGGAAAAAAATATGCCCATCTATATTGTTAGGAGGAAGACATGGACAAGGAGTTTAGAGATTATAACGGGGAGTCGAGCGTGTAAATATGAGTAGACATTTTTGGAAGAGGAGGGAAAT
Source organism: Belonocnema kinseyi (assembly GCF_010883055.1). NCBI lineage: Eukaryota > Metazoa > Arthropoda > Insecta > Hymenoptera > Cynipidae > Belonocnema > Belonocnema kinseyi. Next base: position 112,843,103 of record NC_046663.1, read on the forward strand.
AGACTGGTTGGGAAGTGTTGGTGGTAGAAGGAGAAAAGACGTATGGGTGCAAAGATGGAGGTGAAAAAGGAAAGGTATTTTAAAACGAATGGATTGCAGATGGATGAAGTGAGAAGGATGCATGAGGAAGGAAGGTATATGAGCTGGTTCGAAAGAGTGGCATGGAGAAAGAGAAGGTAGAAGGAAAAGAGAGAATAAGAGTGTCAAGGTTTAACGGGAACTATGTGTGGATTATGCCAAGTGAGAGAGCACAATATTTGTGTGAGAAAGGAGAGAAAGGAAGTCAGGAACTTTTATCGAGAATGGAATGCGGTTGCACTGATGATTTCAATAGGTTCTGGCTTTCTCGAGAGAGGAGAATATGTGAATTGTGAGGGAAGGGGGATGCAAAAGTTGAGCTCTGGTTGGAGGAGTATGAAGAGGTGGAAAGGAGTGCGATAAGCATGGAGGTATTGTTGCATGAAAGGGGGGACAAAAGGGCAGTGGCATAGGTGAAGGAGGTGCTGGGTAAGATGGAGATGAAGAGAAGGAACGAGAACGAGGAATGGAGAAAAAAGATTTTAAATAGGAGAGCAAGTACGTGTAAGGAAACTGTAGATATTGTAAATAGTAGATAAGTATTAGGCGTTAGCCGCGGAGGTAGAGGTTGGCAATGTGAGGTATAGCGATAAAATAGCGACATGCGTGCGAGGCTAGGTGAAGCGTGGAAGGCTAGGCTATAAAAGTGAGCGGATTAGTTATACGGTGTGGGTGGATTTTAATTCTTAAGAGCTAGTTGTAAGAAAATTCTGTAAAATATGGAAGTGTAAAAAAGACAATTTTTTAAAGCTAGCAGACTGAAAAATAAACGTTTATCTACATTGAAAATACAGTCAATTTGTTCAAAGTTCAAGTGCTCAGTTAAAAATTATTTGGTATACTTGAAGGATCATCACTTTGCTTGTAAATGTAACTGTCTTGTTGCAAAATTCGCTTTTGTTGGATGAAAAGAAAGTCTTGAAATGCAAATTTACCTATTCTATTTTGTTTGGAAAATTGATTGTTTTAGTTTAAAATTGAACTGTTGCGATGAAAATGAACTTTTTTGATTGTGATTCATATTTTTTGTTTAAAATTAAACTAAATTGGTATAAAGTTGAAATGTTTGTTTACAAGTGGAGGATATATTATTTAAAAATGAAAGTATTATATAGAAAATTACTAAAATTTTTGTAAACGATGTACATTATTCCTTATTTCATGTGAGTACAAACATACTGGTAACTTGAAATAAAATGTTTAAACAAAATTATTGTAGGAATAAATTAAAAAAGTTTCAAAAATTTATAATTAAAACACAAATAGAAAAAACTTTTGAATTTGTCCTTTAATACTGACATGTCAAAAAAGGTATAAAATAATAGAAGCCCAATACCAATGATCTATAGAGTACATTTTCTACGTTAAAATTTATCTGGTCGTAAATCAATCAATACACAATTACACAAATAGCGATATTTCTTTACGTCATTCGCTTATGACAATCACATTTTTCATAATATGTCAATTTACTGCTCTAAAATGTTACTGGTAAACCTATAGAAATAAATGCCCTACAAAGATTCACTATATGCATGCATGCTTTTTTTCTCGGCGAGCTTTGCGATGCTCGCCACGAGCTTTTTCAATGCAGAGGATTCGAGCAGTTTCAGTAGAATAGGACCACTAGGGGGAATTTGGAGTGGGGGGTGATTGT
>NC_046663.1:112844937-112854896 GCF_010883055.1 Belonocnema kinseyi
TTGGAGTAGGAGAGGAGTGGTCTGCACTATGGGGAATTTATAGCGGGAGTGTTCTGTACTATGGGGAATTTTGAGTGGGGGGTGGTCTGTACTGTGGGGAATTTAGAGTGGGAGAAATCCGCCATGACAGGTACTATGGGGAATTTGGAGTGGGGGAATCCACCATGACAGGCACTATGGGAAATTTGGGTGGAGGGTCATTAACATATAAAAATTGATTATTTCTAAAAATCGCAAATAAATATAATTTTATACCAATAATGAATTTATTCCGTAAAGTTTTTATTTTTATTCATACCTCTTTAACAATAAAAAGTGGTATAGTTTGAGTAGATTTAATCAAAAACTCACAATAAATATAATTATTCTGTTAGTAAGTATTTCACTTTTGCTGCAGCATAGGATGTAAACATACTGGTTATTTTCAAAAACACTAAATGAATGTATTAATCAACAAATCATTTTGGTAATTCTTGTTTAATTTGCTCGCTGAAATATTCGAATTTAACAGCAATTAGAAGATTTAAAAACTTTTCCACATTTGTAGATTGCCTTTTTATTTGTCGTAAACATTCATTGGCACAAACTACAATTTGCTTTGATCCTTAAAAAGTAGTTTTCTGCATCACTGTAGTTGGTCTATACTATTTGGGCCATTTTTTTCATCGACTCCCGTGGTGTTTTCCTCTTTATCTCCAAGGACATTAAAGACGATTGCTTTGCTGCGGTTGGAAGTGCTGAAGACAATGCTGAATTTCCCTAATTCCACAGGTTACAGGTACCCGTATCCAGTTTCAAAGGAGGCTGATATATGGTCAATGCTATTCAACAAGCATGCCCAAGATGACGAGTCGAGGAGCAGTTACCTCAGGTAAGTGACGTTTCAATGCAGACCGTACACCTGCTATGTCCATTGAGGCTGTATATGAATCCTTGGCTGCAATGGCTTGGATATCAGCAGTAGCAGCGTGAGTTGGTTTATTCTCACACATTTTGCGGCAATTGATCTCAAGATTGAAACTATACTGAATGCTGTGTAGAGCTCTCACCCGCTTTTATACATACTTGGACCTTTGTCTATCCCCACCATATGGGGCAAAGACACATACCGGATGAACCGGTTTCTCCCACTAGTCCAAAGAATTCTCGTTGGAAAACTTTAAAAGCCTGTCACAAAAATCGTAAAAAGTAACATAATTTCCTTAGATCTTTATTTATTCCAGGAAATCCTCTCCAAAAATTATAAAAAAGGTTTCTAAATTCTTTCTAAAGTATCTAAGTTTGCTCTTCTTAAGTGAAAAGGGGCCGTGTAACTGTCACTAAAAGGGTGAATTTATGTACTTGTTACCGAGAGGAGCATACTTAAAAATGTAATTAACGTGGGAAATCCGCCATGACAGGTACTATGGGAAATTTGGAGTGGGGGTGCGCCACGACAGGTACTCTGAAGAATTCCGAGTGGAAGTTGACCTGAACCCTAGAAAATTACAAAAATTTTCAAAATTTTTTTAAAATTCAACATTTTACTAATTTTCGAAAACTTTATCAACTGAAGCAATTTTCAGAATTTTACTCATTTTCAAAAACTTTATCAACTGAAGCAATTTTCAGAATTTTACTAATTTTCAATATTTCAAAAATTTTACGAATTTTCAAAAACTTTATCAACTTTACTAATTTTGAAAATTTTCATATCTTTCAATTTTTTTCGATTTTAAAATTTTAGTATTTTTCAAAAACTTCATCAACTTTACTAATTTTCAACATTTTATCATAGGAAAATTTTTTTTAATTTCAAAATTTTACTAATATTCAAAAAGTTAATCAAATAAAGTCATTTTCAAAATTTTACCATTTTTAATTTGAAAAGTTTCAACAATTTTCAAAAACCCTATTAACTTGACTAATTTTGAAAATTATCCTATTTTTATTTTTCTTTAATTTAAAATTTTTCAAAATTTTGCTGATTTTCAAAAACTTAAATCAACTTTACTGATTTTCACAAATTTTATTATTTTCTCAATTTTTTTGGAATTTCAAAATTTTACTAATTATCAAAAACTTTATCAACTTTGATAATTTTCAAAATTTTCCCGATCTTTATCAAATTTTCACAAATATTCCAATCTCACTGTTTTTCAAAATTTTACTAATTTTCAAAATTTTTAAAAATTCTCATCACTTTAAAAGAACATATGAACTATTCGAAAAATGTACAAACATGATTAGTATTAAACCTAATTATAAAAGCTTAACCGATTTCTTTACTATATAATTGATTTAACACTTTATGAAAGGAAACTTCTTGACACTTGATATCAAACCCTAATATCTTAAGCAAAGATTAGGAAAATGAATGAAATAACTATTTTCACTTTTTTCATAGATTACTACAAAGATTACCGAACATTATTTTCGACATGTAAATACTGTCGTACTGCTGCAAATTAGTTCTTCTTTCAAAATTCAAAATGTATCTGCTTTAAACCATATTATTCCCCAAAAATTCCCAAATGGAAAACAATGTGAAAAATGGCACAAAATTTAATACACAGAAACTGATAAATTCTTTCAATCATAAACTATTATTAAGAGGACACTTTTGCTTAAAACAAATGTTTTCCTTATTGATCCTAAAATTGAATCTACACGGAGAAACCTTTTGCTGCAATATTTGCAAAAAATCAGACTAGATTTTACTATTTTTAGTTTGCAATGGAGGGACATAGCGGAACTTTTGTAATGTTTACTACTTCGAGTAGTAACTAGTAACTGCATGCCTAACTACAAAATTCATTATAGTAAAATGTAAAAATGTTACATTTGTTTCAAAAAAGGTTTGAAGTATTTACTAAGCTCTGTAGTAAACCAGCAAGCAATGTATTATTATAACCACTTACTAATTTCAGTGGAAGAAAATTCTAAATTTCTTGCATTAATATCTACAAAAGATTGCAATATTCGCAAAGGTCTATAGTAACGCTAAGAGAGATCGGCGCACAAAGTTAGTAATCGACTTAGTAAAAATTGGTGCAGTCAGATTAGCGGACGAAAAAAAAAACCCAACATGCGCGTCTATTATATTTCTTTAAATTGCAATTGCACAGTACACATTATTATATATCGTTTATACATTATTACACAAATACAGGAATATTATATTACAAGCTGAAACATAAAAATGCGATTAAAATAAAGCTGGTGGGAATCGAACACGGGTCTCCAAGGCGGCAGCACGGCGATATTCCATTCTGCTAAACTATATAATGCGATCCAGAAATTAATCGCCCTTATGAAGTAAATGCTAGTACTCAAATTTATTTCCATTAAATTATTCATCAATTGTTCAAAGTGATGGCATTTTCATAATTCTAAGCACTATATCTTAACGTAATCAAATATCCGAATATCGAGGTTGAAAAATAATTTGTTGCTCTCCGTAGAAAATTTGTATTTTCAATTGTAACCTCTTGAATTATCCTAATTTATTATGATAAGGATCTTTGCATCAAACCAAATTGAGTGATTGATAAATTTAAGGAATTTCAGTAGAGCATTGGTCGGCTGACATCGTTTACGCTCGGCTGCACTCGGTCCAACGCTAGGCTCGATTACTAAGTCACTTACTAATATTCGAGAGTGATCTTCCGAATTTTTCTTACTCCATAATACAAAAATAAAAAGCGTCATAGTATAATTAATATTCCGACAGACAATAACAATTCCTCTTAGAAATTTAGTCTTTTATGTTATTTGAGGTACTTATTACTTCTGCTCCTTTTATATAATTTAATTATGTCTTCACTAATTTATCTTATCTAAGATTTTACTATAAAAAATACTAAGACTTTCTATTATCAATAGGAAATTTTTATATAAAAATAGCATAGCTTACGATTATTGCATTAAAATATACGAATTATCGCCTTGGTTCCTCGATTGTAACCTAATTTAGTCATTTTTCCAGTACAAAGTTTCTTCGTTTAGTTCCTATAACATCAGTATTTTACTGAAGTGACAACATTTTCAAAAAAGAAAATTATTTTCAAACATATTTTCTTATGTCAACAATGTTCAAATAAAAATTTCTTTTGTAAATTTTAGCTCAAATAGAAAGCGCAAATGTTTCCCCGAATATCAGTCTCGAGAATGTTCAATTCAACACTAAACATTATGTTTAAAAAAATTTTTGAACTGAGATTATTTGTAGTAGAGGGATATTACTACACAAATGAAATTTCGTTTTATCATTTTACAGAATATTTTAGAATAAAAAATTATAATATAAATAATGGATTTTACGATAAGACCTCTCCATATATCAATCGAGAAAAACTTTGAATGACGAACAATATTTTTAAACTTGCCACAAACAAACAAAATTATTCTGAAAATAAAAAAAAATCTGGCTTGTTACTACTACAAAATAATTTTTTCATGATACCCAGAAAATTTTACAAATTTCTCTATTCTCTATTGTCAATCAAATAAATAAATCAATAATACATCTGTCTTACATAAAGAAAATTTCCCAAAATGAAAATGACTCTTTTATAAAAAATGTGAAACTTTAACAAAATATAAGTAAAAAATATTAGGAATATCGTATTTATTCGTCTAAGCTTTTTGTACGGAAATGTGAAACGTAGTAAAAATGGCTCTAAATTGAAATTATTCTTAGAAATTTTACATTATTGTTGCCATTATTAAAAATTACTTCTTGCTTTCTATGAAAAATGTACAATTTTCAAAAAATATAAATCACATATGTCACAAACATCGTATCTACTCATTTAGGTTTTCTTGATGAAAACGTAAAATGTGTAGAAAATGTACATAAATAAAAATTATTCTTAAAAATTTTTAATGCTTTTTCCATTGTTAAAATTTTATTTTTAATGTTGATAAAAATTTTACGGCTAAAAAAAATATGAATAAAAAATATTAGGAATATCGTATCTAGTCGAGTAGGTTTTCTCATTTCTGGATGAAAACGTGAATCGTAGAGAAAATTTCCATAATGGAAAATTATTCATAGAAACTTTACATTCCCTTTGCCGTTACTAAAAATTATTTTTGCTTACAATAAAACATGTACAGCTTTCGAAAAATATGAATAAAAAGTATATGTATAATAAAATATGAATATCGTATCTAGTCGTCCAGGTTTTCTGGATGAATATCGAATATCTCGCAAACCTGTTTAATGGGGAGGAAAACGGAGGGAGGAACTGTCCAACCTCTAAGGCCTATTTATTTGTATTTATTTATCTGCGCATGAAGAATATAAAGATAATACGAAAAGCGTTTCTAAATTCCATAATTTTTAATTTTTTCGAACCATAGGCAAGAGAATTTTTTCTAGAAATTAAAAAAAAAATTGAAACACTATAAATATTGTTGGATTTATTTACTATGACGGCATAAAGCATTGTATGCATGTAGAAAAAACTCGGCGCTTACGTGGTTAAAGGAAATAATTCTTTTGTCCAAAAACTAGATTAGTATACTGCCACTTGGATTAAAATTCTTGATTAAAAGACACGTTTGAATCATTCGGCTTATCCATCTTTTTCAAGTTAAAAAAAATGTTATACTAATCTGTGAATAAAGAGATTAGAATATCTGTAGAATTTATTTTAAAAATAGAACAAATTATATCGCAAAGAATTCTATACTGAAAGACGAACCTCCAAGTACACTCTCTTAAAATTAAGTAGTATCATTTTACTTCTTGAAACAGCTAGAAGTGTTTTACGGATAATCAGTGATATTTGACTGGATCACCCAGTAAAATTCCCTCACTGGTTTAATCAGCGCTAATCACTGATTACTCAGTGCCAGTTAGGCATGACACTCATCATTCAAGACTTTGGTGCTAATTTTTGAAAAATTAGCTTTTAAAACCCTCACTTTACTCTCACAACAATTAATGAGAGCCCGGATGCAAATAGAATACGATGTAATACATTACATATATGTGGGGAGACTCGTAATCGTCATTACGTCAATGTCTAGCGGCGCTTTAAGAAAAATCCAAGGAGCCAGGCTCCAATTATTTCTAACACAGTCACCAGTATATAATAATGGCCGTTGTGACTCGAGAAATGCCAGGTCCAGATCGACGACATTCGCATACCAGACGACTGGAGGTTCATGCCTTTGTCGAGTGGAGCGCTGCATGATTGCTCGAGTCTATCATTTGGCTTAACTGGTATATTCAGTGACACCTTTTTAGTTGAGTCACTTACTGCTTCACTGAGTCAATGTCGGCAAACCTTTGGTTCACCAACAATAATTAAAAATACTTAAAAATAATTAAAAATAGCCATTGACAGTTTCACTGGTTTAATTTAAAAGAGCATTGAAAAGGTTCTCTACAGATTCTCTAAATCGCTAAACCAGTGAAACCGACATTGTTTGTAACAATATCCTGCTATTTTACGGGAGGAAACAGTGAGATTCTGGAGTTTCACTGGCGAAAAAAGATGCGACATTGAGAAAACCAGAGAATATTGTCACTGAAATAAGATATATATGTAGAATACAGCATTGTGTTATTTATAGCAAGACCTAATCCCTCCCACTTCCTCCATCCCCCTTGGTGTCCAGGTTGGTTTTCTCAAGTTAAGTAACCTTGAAATAAAAAGAAAATCATGCATTTTATAAAGTTATCAGGTCGCAGAACATTGACAATTATATTTACAAAGTTCTATTCCGTGAATATAATTAATACGGAGTTAAATTCTTGATCACTCAATGCTCAATTCACTTGCATCATTGGTGTTGGAATTTGTAATGATGCGTAACGTATTTTCACGACGTGCATGGTACTAACTTTTGCTGTCGCGTATTTTTAGTGCGGAGTATCTGAAAGTATGAAAATTTACTGGGCCCTAAATATAATGAATAAAACGTCACAAGGAAGGATCCAGAAACTGCTTAAGCCGAATTCGAGGTTTGGTTACCTGAAGTTCCTATGAGAGTTTCACACCCCGTTAGTACAGTAGTATACTGCCGCTTGGGCATGTGGATCATTTTATATTTATGGCAATACTTATTTTACTCATTTGAATCATTTCAGAAATTCACAGGCGAGCAACTGGTAGAAATAGAGAAAATTAGAACATATTTTAGCAGTTATGTTTCTCACATGAGGCAAAATCCAACAACCTAATTCTCTTTTAAGACTTTTTTCTAAATGGAAAAATAATGCTGCAAACACTCTATAAACTTTGACTGACAATGTGAAAATATTTTTATTAAAAAGTTTCAAACCATAGATGCTTAAAAATTTTGTTTAAATAAATTTTGCTCTCAATAAGTTTGCAAATTGGTGTCATTAGAACACTTTTTTAAAAATAATTTTTAGTGTACATTTTGGCTACGCAGTGGAAGAATAATGTTAGACAAACTAGATCCAATTTGAGGAGTGATGATAAAAAATTAGTTTTTGTTTTAGGATATTCTCTACACCATAATGTTGTTCTACATAGTTTCTCGTTAGCTGGCTTCAGTGTCATTCAGAAGATATATAACCATTGCAACGCTTACTTTAAAGACGGACCAGACTAAATTTACTTCGAATCTTTCAATGGCTTTTATTTTTTATTTTTACATACACCGAAAATTATAAACTTTTAAAATCCGAAAATTTTCGGAGGAATTAAATGTTTCCCTAGCCCCCAACTCCTCCTTTTTTACATCTTGGTGGGAAGAGGGGCTGTTTTAATAATTCGTTTTTCGTTTTGATATTGGAAACGGGGAATATTAATGAAAACTAATTGAGCAAACTGCAGCTTGGGGCGCGGTGTGAGGGATTTTAAAAGTTTATAATTCTCGGTGTATGTAAAAATAAAAAATAAAAGATATTGAGAGATTCGAAGTAAATTTAGTCTTGTCCGTCTTTAAAGTGATTTTGCTTCATGTATGAAACACTGCTCAAGCGGCAGTATACTACTGTTCTAACGGGGTGTGAAACTCTCATAGGAACTTCAGGTAACCAAACCTCGAATTCGGCTTAAGCAGTTTCTGGATCCTTCCTTGTGACGTTTTATTCATTATATTTAGGGCCCAGTAAATTTTCATACTTTCAGATACTCCGCACTAAAAATACGCGACAGCAAATGTTAGTACCATGCACGTCGTGAAAATACGTTACGTATCATCACCAATTCCAACACCAATGATGCAAGTGAATTGAGCATTGAGTGATCAAGAATTTCATTCCGTATTAATTATATTGACGGACTTGAACTTTGTAAATATCATTGTCAATTTTCTGCGACCTGATAACTTTATAAAATGCACGATTTTATTTTTATTTCAAGGTTACTTAACTTGATAAAACCAACCTGGATCCCAAGGGCGATGGAGAAAGTGGGAGGGATTAGGTCTTGCTATAGATGACACAATGCTGTATTCTACATATATATCTCATTTCTGTCACAATATTCTCTCATTTTCTCAATGTCTGGCCTTTTTTCACCATTGAAACTCCAGAATCTCACTGTTTCCTCCCGTAAAACAGCAGGATATTGTTTCAAACAATTTCGGTTTCACTGGTTTACCGATTTATATAATCTGTAGAGAAACTTTTCAATGCTCTTTTAAATTAAACCAGTGAAATTGTCAATGGCTTGATCAGTATTTTTAATTATTGTTGGTGAACCAAAGGTTTGCCGACCTTGACTAGGTGAAGCAGTAAGTGACTCAACTAAAAAAGTGTCACTGAATATACCAGTTAAGCCAAATGATAGACTCGAGCAATCATGCAGCGCTCCACTCGACAAAGGCACGTACCTCCAGTCGTCTGGTACGCGAATGTCATCGATCTGGACTTGGCATTTCTTGAGTCACAACGGCCATTATTATGTACTGGTGACTGTGTTAGAAATAATTGGAGCCTAGCTCCTTGGATTTTTCTTAAAGCGACGCTACACATTGACGTAATGACGACTACGAGTCTCCCCACATATATATGTGATGTATTATATCGTATTCTATTTGCAGCCAGGCTCTCATATATTGTTGTGAGAGTAAAGGGAGGGTTTTAAAAGCTAATTTTGCAATGATTAGCACCAAAGTCTTGAATGATGAGTGTCATGCCTAACTGGCACTGAATGATCAGTGATCAGCGCTGATTAAACAAGTGACGAAATTCCACTGAGAGATCCAGTGAAATATCACTGATTTTCCGCAAAACACTTCTCGCTGTTTCAACAAGATAAATGATACTACTTAATTTTAAGAGAGTGTATTTGGAGGTTCGTCTTTCAGTATAGAATTCTTTGTGATATAATTTGTTCTATTTTTAAAATAAATTCTACAGTTATTCTAATCTCTTTATTCACAGGTTAGTATAACATTTTTTTTAACTTGGAAAAGATGGAAAAACCGAATGATTTAAACGTGTCTTTTAATAAATATAAAATGGTTCACATGTCCAAGTGGCAGTATATACTCGTATTTATAGAAAAAATTCTCTTGCCTATGGTTCTAAAAATTAAAAATTATGGAATTTTGAAACGCTTTTCGTAATATCTTTATATTCTTCATACGCAGATAAATAAATACAGATAAATATGCTTTAGAGGTTGAACAGTTCCTTCCTCCGTTTTCCTCCCCATTAAACAGGTTTGCGAGATATTCGATATTCATACAGGAAACCTGGGCGACTAGATACGATATTCATAATATTTTTTGAAAGCTGTACATGTTTTATTGCAAGCAAACATAATTTTTAGTAACGGCAAAGGGAATGTAAAGTTTCTATAAATAATGTTCCATTATGGAAATTTTCTCTACGATTCACGTTTTCATGCAGAAATGAGAAACCCTACTCAACTAGATACGATATCCCTAATATTTTTTATTCATCTTTTTTTTAGCTGTACATTTTTTATCAACAGTAAAAATAAAATTTTAACAATGGAAAAAGCATTGAAAATTTTAAAGAA
>NC_046663.1:112854996-112861384 GCF_010883055.1 Belonocnema kinseyi
TCTACGCATTTTACGTTTTCATCAAGAAAACATACACGAGTAGATACGATATTCCTGATATATCTGATTTATATTTTTTGAAAGTTGTACATTTTTTATAAGAAACTCATTTTCATTTAGGGAAATTTTCTTCATGTAAGACAGATATATTATCGATTTATTTATTCGATTCACAATAGAGAATAGAGAAATTTGTAAATTTTTTTTTTTATTTTCGGAATAATTTTGTTGGCTTGTGGCAAGTTTAAAAATATTGTTCTTCATTCAAAGTTTTTATCGATTGATATATGGAGAGTTCTTCTCGTAAAATGCAGATTTTATATTCTAATTTTTTATTCTAAAATATTTTTTAAAATGATAAAACGAAATTTAATTAATTAATGTCTTTGCTTAAGATATTAGGGTTTGATATCAAGTGTCAAGAAGTTTCCTTTCATAAAGTTTTAAATCAATTATATAGTAAAGTACTCGTTTAAGCTTTTAGAATTAGGTTTCATACTAATCATATTTTTGTAAATTTTTTGAATAGTTCATCTGTCCTTTTAAAGTGATTAAAATTTTTTAAAATAATAAAATTTTGAAAATTAGTAAAACTTTGAAAATCAGTGGGATTGGAAAATTTGATAAAGTTTTGGAAAAAAAGTAAAATTTTGAAATACGATTTTTTTTTTAAATTTTGCTAAGGTAAAATTTTGAAAATTACTTTAGTTGATCAAGTTTTTGAAAATTAGTAAAATTATGAAAATTGCTTCAGTTGATAAAGTTTTCAAAAATTAGTAAAATTTTGAATTTCTCAAAAATTTTGAAAAATTTGGTAATTTTCTAGGGTACAGTTCAACCCCCACTCGGAATTCTTCAGAGTACCTGTCGTAACGCACCCCCACTCCAAATTTCCCATAGTACCCGTCATGGCGGATTGCCCATGTTTTTAAAGGAACATTTTTTTTATCATAGACATGCTTTATTATTAATTACATTTTTAAGTATGCTCTTCTCGGTAACAAGTACATAAATTCACCCTTTTAGTGACAGTTACACGGCCCCTTTTCACTTAAGAACAGCAAACTTAGGTACTTTACAAAGAATTTAGAAACCTGTGTTATAATTTTTTGAGAGGATCTCCTGGAATAAATAAAGATCAAAAGGACACTATGTTATTTTTTACGATTTTTGTGACAGGCTTTCAAAGTTTTCCAACGAGAATTCTTTGGACTATTGGGAGAAACCGGTTATCCGGTATGTGTCTTTGCCCCATATGGTGGGGATAGACAAAGGTCCAAGTATGTATAAAAACGGGTGAGAGCTCTACACAGTATTCAGTATAGTTTCAATCTTGAGATCAATTGCCGCAAAATGTCTGAGAACAAACCAACAAAAAACAATTATTTTTCTGCAAAAAAAAATGTTGAATAAAATACAAAAATTTGTTAAATTTGTTTTAAACAAAATATTCGAATTTTTAAACAAAAAGTTAATTTTTTATCCAAAAGGCTGAATTGTATATGAAAAAAGACGTTTTTAATAAAATATATGAATTTTGCATAAAATAAATTTATTTTCCACCTAGTCTAATTTTCTATACAAAAATTAATGTTTAACCATAGTTAAATTTTCGACAGAAACGATTAGTTTTCTTGTAGTTAAAAGAAATTAATTTTTAAACAGAAACAAACAAAAAATTATACAAATAGTTAAATTTTCAGAAAAGAAATTTTTTTAACTAAACTGATAAATCATCAGCCAAAAAAAAACTCAATTTTTAATAAAGCTATTGAAATTATTGAAATAAATTGACAAATTATTGAAATCACTTCAAAATTCCTTGGAGTCTAGTAAAAGACTCTCAAATATTTCAAATCCTTTAAAATCTCATATTAAATTACTGTAATGAATTAAAAATTCCTTGAAACCCTTTAAAAGACTTTTTTTAAACAAACCTGATATAATTATTAAAATTCTTTGAAATTCCTTCAATTTATAAAAATGAATTGAAAACTCAGTTTAATGTTTTCAAACATCCTCAAATATTTAAAATACTTTAAAATGTTTTGAAATCTCTTGCAATTTTGTAAAGCTTCAGATTGAAATTTAAAACATAGAAAATTTTCAAAACATTAAATATGGAATTGTTCCTAGATTAGAGTTTTGAAAATGGAATCCATAAAAATTCAAAGGTTTCAAAATTGTCAACTATTCAATAAGAATAATTTTCAATTCGATGGGGTTCAATTCTTCAAATTTAGAATTGTACACTTGGAAGTTTATTTATGAAAAATTAATAATCTTAATTAAATTGAATGCGTTCAAAATTTAAATGTATGGTTTTCAATTGGACAATCTCTAAATTAAATTATTTTAGGCTGAAATTTAGAAAACCGAAAAATTTTAAAATATTAAAAATTTAACTGTTTGTAGATTAGTTAAACTATTCAATTAAAGTTTAAATAGAAATTACTCGAGTTAAAGTTTCACTATTTCTGAAACGATTTTTGTATTTGATTATAAAATATATATATAGAGTATTTTTAAATTTTCAAGGAATTTCCAAAACATTTAAGAAATATAGCAGGGTTGTTTAAAAAACTCCAAAATACCTTAGAAATGTTAAAAAAACGTTCTAGGTATTTCAAAAGATTTTGAAGGATTTGAAAAGTTTGAGAGTATTTTAAAATTTTCCAAGGAATTTTCAATTGATTACGGTGATTTAACAAGAGATTTTGGAAGATTTAATATATTTTTTATTAGTTCATTATTTTTAAATAGTTAAATTTTTAAACAAAAAGTTAAATCTCCATCCAAAAAGTTGAACTGTATACCATAAAAAGGCATTTTTAATAAAATACATGAACTTTGCACAGAAGAAATTTATTTTTCACCAAGTCTAACTTTCTATAAAAAAATTAGTATTTAATCATAGTTAAATTTTCGACAAAAAAGATTAATTTTCTTGTAGTTAAAAGAAATTCATTTTGAAATAAAAACAAAAAAATTTGTCCAAAAAAGTTAAATTTTCAGAAAACAGATTTTATTAACAAGTTTGATAGCCATCAACCAAAAACAAACTAAATTTTCAACAAAGAAGTTCCACTTTAAACTAGAAAATTTGAGAAAATTAGTTAAAATTCTTTGAAATTGCTTTAAATTTTTGAAATGAATTGAAAATTCCTTGAAATGTTTTACAACATCCTAAAATATTGAAAATCCTTCAAAGTCTTTTGAAAACCCTCGACATCTTTTAAACATTTCTAAGGTACTTTGGAGTTTTTAAAAAAATCCAGCTATAATTGTTAAAATTCTTTGAAATTCCTTTAAATTATAAAAATTACTTGAAAATTCATTGAAGTCTTTTTAAACATCCTCAAATATTTGAAACCCTTTAAAATCTTTCTTGAAAATTCCTTGAAAATTTAAAAATACCCTAAAAAGAGATAAAATTTTATAATTATATAATGATGTACAAAAATCGTTTCAGAAACAGTTAAACTTTAACTCGATTAATTTCTATTAAAACTTTAATTGAATAGTTTAACTAATCTACAAACAGTTAAATTTTTAATGTTTTGAAATTTTTCGGATTTATAAATATCAGTCCGAAATAATTTCACTTAGAATTGTCTAATTGTCTACATTGTCTAATTGAAAAACATACATTTAAATATTGAACGAATTCAATTTATTTATGATTATTAATTTTATAAACTTTGAAGTTTGCAACTCAAAATTGGAAGACTTGAACCCCATCGAGTTGAAAATTATTCTTATTGAATAGTTGAAAATTATGAAAGCTTTGGATTTTTATTGATTCCGTTTTCAAAACTCTAATCTACAAACATTTCAATATTTGACGTTTTGAAACATTTCTCTTTTTTAAATTTCAATCTGAAGCGTTACAAAATTTCCAGAGATTTCAAAAGATTTTTAAGTATTTTAAATATTTGAGGATGTTTTAAAAGATGTCAAGGAATTTAAAATTTATTTTTATAATTTATAGAAATTTCAAAGAATTAACAAATTTTTAGAAGGCTTATTTGTTAAAATTCCAAAGTAATTTAGAAATCCTAATAAAAACTCCTAGGCATTTCAAAAGATTATGAAGGATTGGAACAATTTTAAAGATTTCAAGAAATTTTCATTGATTACAGTAATTTAATATGATATTTTGAAAGATTTGATACATCTAGTATATTTTACTAGATTCCAAGGAATATTCAATTGATTTCAATAATTTAGTATGAAATTATAAAGAGTTTAAAATTTTTTAGGGTATTTTTAAAATTGCAAGAAATTTTCAAGAGCTTTGCAAAATTTCAAGAGATTTTAAAGGATTTTAAATATTTTAGGATGTTTTAAAACATTTCAAGGAATTTTCAATTAATTTCAATAATTTAAAGCACTTTCAAAGAATTTTAACCATTTTTTTTCAATTTTTATGGTTGAAAGTGGAATTGCTCTGTTAAAAATGTACTTCTTTTTTGGTTGATGATCGATCAATTTAGTTAAAAAAATTTTGTTTTCCGAAAATTGAACCATTTTGTAGAAATTTTGTTTGTTTTTGTTTAAGAATTAATTTTTTTTAACTACAAGAAAATTAATCTTTTTTGTCGAAAATTTAACTATGATTAAATATTAATTTTTGTATAGAAAATTAGACTTGGTGGAAAATAAATTTCTTTTGTGCAAAATTCATGTATTTTATTAAAAATACCTTTTTTCATATACAATTCAGACTTTTGGATAAAAATTTAACTTTTTGTTTAAAAATTTAAATATTGTGTTTAAAACAAATTTAACCAATTTTTTTTTTAATTTTTGCATTTTATTAAATTTTTTTTTTGGAGAAAATTAATTGTTTTTTGTTAAAAGTTTAACTATTTCTAGTAAAGGTTAGTCAACTATTAATTAAAATTAATGTTATATTTTATAATTAAAATATTAACATTAACAATATATATAATAGTAATAATATTCATACTATATACACCTGAAAAACATAACCTCAAAATCGATTCATGCATGAAATGAAGAATCACGCGAAACATTAAATTCGCCAATTTCTTTCATTTCTTTCATATGGGGATCGAGATATAAATAGAAGACCACCCAAGTCTTCCGAAGCTTTCAGATCGGCAATCATCGTCACCAGAAAACCGAAGTCGAATCGTGTATTTTCGGTTAAAAAACGAACTCACAGTGGTAATCATGCTCCTTCTGTTTTGCGGCTCCCAAACGGTAGGTATGGTGGGGGTAAATTTCATGCACAATCTGACAGCTCTGATGCTGATATCCAAGCTATTGCAGCCAAGGATTCATATACAGCCTCAATAGACATAGCAAGTGTACGGTCTGCATTGAAACGTCGCTTACCTGAGGTACCTGCTCCTCGACTCGACATCTTGGTCATGTTTGTTAAACAGCATTGACTATATATCAGCCTCCTTTGAAACTGGATACGGGTACCTAAAACCTGTGGAATTAGGGAAATTGAGCAATTTCTTCAGCACTTCCAACCGCAGCAAGGCAATCGTCTTTAATGTCCCTGGAGATAAAGAGGAAACCACCACGGGAGTCGGTGAAGAAAATGGCCCAAAGAGTATAGACCAACTATAGTGATGCAGAAAACTACTTTTCAAGGATTAAAGCAAATTGTTGTTTGTGCCAATGAATGTTTACGACAAATAAAAAGGCAAGCTACGGATGTCGAAAAGGTTTTAAATCTTCTAATAGCTGAGACACATAAATATACATTGTGAGAGCGAAAGTTCAGTCTCCTAGCGAAATGCTTACTCGTAAGATTATTTCTGTTAAATTCGAATATTTCAGCGAGCAAATTAAACAACAATTACCAAAATGATTTGTTGATTTATACATTCATTTTGTGTTTTTGAAAATAACCAGTATGTTTACATCCTATGCTGCAGCAAAAGTGAAATACTTACTAACAGAATAATTATATTTATTGTGAGTTTTTGATTAAATCTACTCAAACTATACCACTTTTTATTATTAAAGAGGTATGAATAAAAATAAACATTTTACGTAATAAATTCATTATTGGTATAAAATAATATTTATTTGCGATTTTTAGAAATAATCAATTTTTATATTCAAATTTTTCGTACTGAATGAGTGCTAATACTTCTTGCATTTGCAGCAGTGATTTCTGTGTATTTTTAGGTTATGTGAACCCTTATATATACGTTAATGACCCTCCACCCAAATTTCCCATATTGCCTGTCAAGATGGATTCCACCACTCCAAATTCCCCATAGTACCTGTCATGGCGGATTTCCCCCACTCTTAATTCCCCATTGTACCTGTCATGGTGGATTTCGCCCCACTCCAAATTCCCTACAGTACAGACCACCCCCCACTTAAAACCCCCCATAAT
>NC_046663.1:112861484-112868658 GCF_010883055.1 Belonocnema kinseyi
AGTCGAAAAGTTCCCTTTCGTACAATATTCAATTAAATCATTGCGACGTTTAGTCCTGACAGTTGCGCATTACAAGGCTTTGAGGTTCACTCTGTTTCCCTTTGCTTCGCGCCAGCAGAGTCGAGCACCACAAGTGGCCACAAATTTCTCAACCATCCCGATAGAAGACTCACCGAGATCATTTCTCTTCTCTCCACAACGAAACTCACAACACCAAGTTAACTCACTCTACTCGAAGACTGTTGTGAGAAGAAACTGACCTGCTTTCTTCTCCTCTTTAGCTAGAGAAAAGAAAAGGGCGAGCGACGCTTCGCTCCTCGTCCCTGGATTATAGACATAGCCAACAAGTTAAACAAGCCCGTATCAATTACCTTACAGAAAATACGCGATCCTCATCTGGCGATGAAGTTGCCGAGCACAATGAACCTCCAGAACCTGTGAACATTGAGCACCAAAATTTGCAATTCGTTAGACGAAATGAAGCCAAAAAATAAGTTTTCCCCAGCGCAAGTTACGAGATACATGATTGAAGGACAAGACTACAAAAATTTAAGAATTAAAGAAGAAACGTAACCCCCAAGAAAAGAAATATAATAGACTAAAAAGGAGGTTCGCAAAAACAGAGAATGGACACTAACACTAAGAACGAAAATTAAAAACATGACAGAAGACCAGAATCAAACTAAAGAATTAGTCAAAAAGGCATTGTTTGGTGAAGTGTTACATAACCAAAGCACAAAAAATTATGCAAAAGCTTTAACTCATAATGACAAGTCTGATTGTAAAAATCTTTTGTCTCGCTAAACTTCTGACAAGTAGAAATTATGGCGAATTGATAATTACTCCATGACTTACAAAAAGCTAAACCGTCGACGACGCAAAGATTCTGAAGAGAAAATTAAAGCTAGAAAGAAGAGAGTAGTTACATTGATTCAGAAATTTTATGAAGACGATAGCAACAGTCATAATGCTGAAGCAGGGAAAGGATGCATCAAACACACTTGATGGATTCTTTAGAAAATGTGCATAAAAAGGTTCTAAAAACAAATACCTTGACTGTTGCGTATTCCCTTTTTTTAAGTTACATTCATTCTGATTTGTGTCCCCTAAGCTCAGGAACCGTGATACTTGTGTCTATATTGTACATGAAAATATTAATCTGAAACTAGCAGCTTTAAAAAGTGCAAAATTTCTTGGATTTGATAACAACTAATCAGCATTGCAAATACTCTGTCTTGATTGCTACTCTCAAAAATGTTTATTTAGAGAGTGTAATGACTGCACTTCTAAAACTTTACCCTATGCAGAATTTGACAACAGTAAGTATATCCTAGTTGTACAGTGGATTCACGGGAAGGAAATGATTAAAGATCCGAAGACTAAAAAAGAACGTTTTTGTAACAAAGTATAAGAAAGAAAAGATAAGTGTTTAACCTCGTGATTTGATCATACAGCTGCAACTTACAGAAAAAGACACAATAGTTCACATAGATTTTTTTTAAAACTATACGACTAAGTGTAACCAGAAGATACAATCTTTTCATTTTGGTGTAGAAAATCTGCACTTTTTGGGTGACGGCACTTTCACACAATATCGAAACAAAACAATGTTTTTAATACTGGCCTCTAAGCTTCAAGAGTTTTATTCGTGTTTTATGGCATTTTCTTGGAATTACCACGAGCCAGGGTATGGAAAGGGAGTCACTTCAGGATAACTTGGTGGTAATCTTATGTTTACAATGATGTCACTACGCTTATGAAACCGTACGGCTTCTCGTATTATTCAGTAATTTAGCTCTTGAATTATATTAACATTTTTGAATGTGTTCTTTTAAGTAGCGTGTTAAAGCATACTTGAAACGCACTTGGAAAGCATCTTTCTTACCTTTGGCCTCTTCCACTGAAACTGAAATGGCGGTGTTTGATGATAAAACACTGACGCCTGTGTAGCTGGAAATTCAGGATCCTCCCAGAGTTCACCACGTTTTAAGCACGAACGCTTAATTCGTTCGTACTCGCTCATCACGTCCTGAAAGCAGAGAAATCAAGTTTGAAATTCTTCTGTGACTGCAAATTTGAATTTTACATGAAACATATTTAATCCGGTTAAAGCCGGAATCATATTTTTATTTCGTTATTTCAAAGTAAGAAAATCGTACGGAGTAGTCCCTTTTACGCATATTTTGCATTATCATGCATTATTACATAATTAATAAGCGGATATTAAGGTACTATTGATGAATATCACAGTAATAGAATTCAGTAAAATAAAATAATGTAATAGGTCAGTATCAGGGGAAAGTAACTGTTGAAATGTTATTTTTAGTTTTAATTAAAAAATTAATTTGAATTTTAGCATGAATTAAAGTAGAATTTAAACCACAACTAAACAAAAATCAATGGTGATAAACTAAAGTAAAGTTTCATATCGTTCTATTTTTTATCAATATTCAATGATCAATGTTACAAACGATAATCTGTTATCGAAAGAGTTTAAATTCAACTATAAATTAAACTACTTACAAGTAAATTAATGAAATGAACATTTTTTAGTATGATAAAAATCATTTTGTATATTGTGCTTCGTCTTTATTTTTAAAATTTCAGATGAAACAGAGGCCTACTCACGGGTTCTCCGCATTTCTAAAGTATCATTTAGGTCCTTTAGCAAGAGTATGTACACCGTCGTACGACTCCACTTCACTGGATGTGGGCCTGTGAAAATTGTTCTTTACTACGTTGGGCTCAAGATCACTTTATTAAGTTAAGAGGACGATGCTAATGTTTCTCTGAAAAGGAGTATTTTAAACGTCACGTCGGCGTGAATTACGTAACTTACGATTAGTATCACACATTACCGACGCAGTGCAGTCATTGTGAGGTCAACGCAGTATTAGCTGTCAGCAGAATACTTCGATTGGGTCGACACCCTCTCATCTGAGGTGGGCGTCGACGAGGTGTCGGATGCCGTAAGTTATGAAACACGATCGACCTCTTGCAAAAATGACCATTTTTCTTAATTTTTAATTAACCAAGTTTCAAACAAGGTAGATAAGGCGACATGAGAATAACAGCTTGGATAAGGACCACATAGTAACGGAATGTCTGGCCTTAACTGGTTTAGTGTACTTTTTCTGTTTTATAACGAAAAATCAATTGCGAACAACTACGTATAAGCCAAATTTTTGTATAATCAACCAAAATTTGTTTTAAACAACAAAAAGTTGCATTAAAATTCTAAGCTTCTCAGACTTCTCAATTCTTCAATTAATTTTTTTAAGCAATGAAATATAGAACTATCCTTTTTCTTATTTAACCCATGAACGACCGACAACTACCATTTTTTAAACTTATGTTCAAGCCTCATTCTCATGACTGAAAAAGAGAAATTTCCAATCGAAAACCATATTTCCTTTTAGTTTTGGGTATGCTCTTCAAGAATCCGTGTTCAGAATGATAATAAGTTTGGTCGCTAATTATGAATTTGACATTCAATTTCTTGAATTAAAAATGGCGGACCTAATATGACGGACATGATATTTGGGAAACTCTACGATTTTCGCACAACTGTGTACTCGCGGGTTTTCGAGTTCGCTGATAATAAATTTCTAATTAAATTTTCGGAATTAAAAGTGGCGGGCTCAATATGGCGGACATTTTCGAAAATCTAAGATTTTTGCATAACTCTGTACTCGGCGGTTTTCAGGGTCGCTGATTATGAAGATTATGAATTTTCAATTCGATTTACAGAATTCTATATAGCGGATCCAATGTGGCAGACATAAAATTTCAAAATTTGTCTAATTCACGCTTTAGACATTCTACGCTCAGCATAACCCAGGGACAACGACGTGGACGTGGTTGAATTCTGTCTCCTTCGGGGTGCTTGATTAGAGTGAGTCCCTATGCCGCTCACTAAAATATGAATCCTATTAGTGATTCTTTTTGAAATACGGATTGCAAAATGATGATTCGCACTCTTAACGGAAAATTTTGGTCCTTATAGAACAATGTAAACAGAGTACGTCGACGTCATTGTCTCTAGGTTATGCTGATCGTAGAATGTCTGGCAGATTTCGAAATTTTGTGCCTGCCATATTGAAGCCGCTATATGGAATTCTTAAAATCGAATTTGAAATTCATGATCAGCGTCCCCGCCCCCTCCCCCCAAGTACCAAGTTGTGCGAAAATTGTAGATTTTCGAACATTTTCGCCATTCTGAATCCCGAAAATTTGATGTCACATTTATAAGCAGCGTCCTCGAAAAACACCGAGTACAGAGTTGTGCGAAAGTCGTAGATTTTCCAAAATGGGTGCCTTACAGGTCGGAGTGGATGCCTTTAACGGTAGCGACCTGGAAAAGGTGTCAATTTTGAAAGGTAACTAACGTGACTCGGATAAGGTTCAAAATTGTTGTACATGTAGGGGATGACATTAGAAATAGCTCCTGCGGATTGTCAGGCACCTATTTAGATGCAAAAGTGTTGTCAGGCGGCTTTATAGTCGCCGGAAATTCAGGTGAAATTACTTGAAATTGATGTTACAGGAAAAAGTTTCAAATAAAAGTTGGCCCACTCCCATAGATGCATAATTCCATTATTGTATCATTTTTTGATAAAATTGACGCATTTGGCGAACTTTTGACACTTTTTCCTGTAGAATAAATTTCAAGAAATTTCATCTAAATTTCCGGCAACTTTGAAGCCGCCTGACAATAATTTTGTATCCAGGTAAGTGCCTCACAATGCACAGGTGATATTTCTAATGTAATCCCCTACATGTACATCATTCTTCAACTTTACCCGAGTCACGTTAGTTAATTGTCAAAATTGACACCTTTTTGCAGGTCGCCACCGCTAAGCGCATCCACTCCGACCTTTAAGGCACCTATTTTTATGTTCCTCGTCATAAGAAGAACATCTCAGGAGAAAATTGGCCTTATCCGTATCACATTGACATTTACGTTATGTTTGCATTTCCGTGATTGTGATGAAAATAAGTGATCCGGAAACAGAATCGATTGGGATAAAGTGATTATGTGAAAAATTCATAAGAGGACTCAATTCCATGGTAAACCATTTATAATATAAATTGTGATGGGTCCTTTCTTTATGGTTAGATAAAGTACAAGTTTTGGTAAAATCAACCAAAATTTTTCTTAACCCAGTGAAAATACTGTCTTGAAATAATTAAAACATTCTCTTTGATGGAGCAAAATATTTGTTCAAATTAACCGATAGTTTTATTTTGATCAACCAAAAAATGGTCTCATATCAACCAAATATTTTGTTGTTCACATAACAGCCATATTCTGGGCTGATTCAACCAAAATTTTGCTCATTGAAGAAAATCTTTTTCGCAGTGCGGTAGCACTAATAGCAATTAAAGAAAGTGGATCGTGAAATGAGACGATATTGCTAACGTTTTAAGAATGCCACACCGTGCCGTGTACTAGGTACATCTACCAATTAGGCGACTAATAAGTCAGTACCTCCTCTCTCTGCTAATTAGAGTTCCAGGCAAGTCAGCTATCTTCTTCCTGACAATCAAGCCTGCGTATAATAGGAACTCCTTATTGGCATACCGCTTCGAGGTGTGCCGGTTGTCAATTATTATGTGCAGGTCGCCGTGCCATTTTTTCACTTTACTCCCAATCCCAATCTGCCCGAAGGCAACATGTAATAATTTTTTAAATGCATTCTACGCCCTTTCATCGATGCCGCGAGAATCGAAATGGAACGCAGAAACTCTAACGGAATCAACTCTTTGAAATTTCTTTTGTTGTCGAATCAAGCATTCAAATCGTCATACCTCACAATTTATATAGATTTTCGAAACCTTTTTTTTTGTTTGAAATCATGTGGACTATAATGTCATCTTCAAATGCGCAAGAGGGCTTCTTCAAATATTTCCAAAATATCCATTAATAATAGGAACAAACTGCTATGGTATAATTGCATTTTTCATGAAATAATGGGGGATATACAGAATCAATTATATTTGCTGAAAAATGCTAAACGAAATGTTTTTAAACATGCAATAAGAAAAAAAATGTTATCCATATTCAACAAAATCGCTTTATTGACTGCACTTGATACATTAATTTTATTAATTTTACCGAATTGTCAATTTAAGCAAATTTTTTAGTTAAATCCACCAAACTATTTATACTTAGTTGAACCAAGGCCAAAACTTTTGTCAATATTAAACAAATTTTACTGACCAAATATTTTTAGTAGGTTACGAAATTTTAGGCATTCAAGTAGTAAAATTTACGATTTAAAAATTTGATCAAATGCAACTTCATTTATTTATGCAATTAAATCAAATTGTGAAATCAAAGTTAATTAGAACTAGAATTAGTGAGTAAGTACAGGAACGAAAATAGTATTAATAAGGAAGGAGAATCGTGAATATTGAAAATAAATAAAAAGCATTTAAAATTATTCAATTTTGAATAGGATATTAATAAATATATTAATTGAAATTGTCCATATTAATTAAAACGTCGTTAAGATATTTGGGGTTGAAACTACCTATTTTGACATTTTCGATACTCAAACGTATCAATGCTTCATTTTGAATTTGTCGAATTTGGATTGTGGCCGACTTAAAATTTTTTAATATTTTGAAAACTTCCGATTTATTATGAAATGAACTTAAAATCTTTAAGATTCATCCATTTTAGATTGTGGAATTCTCAATATTTAAAGTTTAAACTGATCACAATATGTGTGTGTGTGTTTTTCTGTATAAAATAAGGAATTCTCAGTTCATAATGCATATTAATAAAATTGTTCAAGCTTTGTGCCCTGAAAATAAAAGTTCTTTAACGTGTATTTGGAAGCTATACAGAGAAAAATAGAGATGAAAATAACTTTAACTGCCTAAAAAGCATTGTAACCGAAATGGACTGTATGGGTTCTTTCCTACTTATTTCCGGGAGTATGCTGCTGTTTACGGCAATGAATACTGGAGTTCGATCATTATTGCCAAGATGCGTTAAACTCTTCTGATCTTGACTTGAAATTTTTCGTTTCTGAAGTCTTCATTGTTATAAAAAAATGTCATATATGAGCGTTTATTATGTACAATTTTTACGTATGTTTCATTAAAATAATTTAAATAATACATAGCTTTGCCTATACATAAACCCGAAGCCCCCTCCGAAAAA
>NC_046663.1:112868758-112870461 GCF_010883055.1 Belonocnema kinseyi
ATTCATGCTTAGTTGTACAAGCAAAATTGCATGAAATCGGCTTCGAATTGGTTCCTCAGCCATCGTATTCACCAGACCTGGCCCCCAGCGACTATTACTTGTACCCTATCCTGAAGAGATGGCTCACCGGTAAGCATTTTTACTCAAATGAGGAGCTCATAGCTGAAACTGAGGCGTATTTTGGAGACCTTCCGATCGAGTACTTTTCGGACGGTATCAATAAGTCAGAAAATCGTTGGACTCCCTGTATCGACCTAAAAGGAGAGTATGTTGCAAAATAAAACCGACTTTGGCCAAAAAAACGTCTCCGTGTTTCATTTTTCAGGGACTTATTAGACTGCCTAGTAGGTGTCACAATTAAGGGACGACGTGCATATACTCAATTTAGTAAAAAAATGTGCTAAAAATATCTAAGGACAGCCACTGAACCGAAAAACTGAAAATACAGCGAAACGGCCTGAAATTTTGGTAATTCCTAGTTCTTAAGAATAATTATTTATTCGATGATAAACTTAAACTTATTATCTGAGCTTCAAACAGTTCGCTTTAGTGATTAAATACAGTTTAAAAATTGGCATCATTAATCTTGTATTTCAGTTTGGTCCATTTTTTTTCTCTGTAGGCGAATCACCCAGGCGAAAATATTATATATAGTTTATGTATAGTGTGAAGTTTTAAATAGAAGATTCATTTGTTTTATAAATTTTTTATATAAAACAAATGAATATTATATCTAAAACTTCACATTGCATATAAACTATATATAATTTTTCCGCCTGGGTATTTATCTTAAAAACATGTTAGAATGCGAAAATTCAATTCCTGTAAAGTGACTTATAGGTTAGGTTCAGATTTTGGATTCTATCTGCATGATTCTATGAAAATGATATTTTCATACATCGGTGACTTATAGAATTATAATTGCTGTACAATTCTTTCATGAAAGAAAATTCCAAATATTATTCTAGCAAATTAATATAAAAAAGTAAATTATTTTTATGATTGAATTTTCAGTTAAAAGTACATTAAAATCCAGTTAAAATACATTAAAATGCCTTTCAATTACCGGTATCTGAAATTTCAGTTACATTTGTACATTAAAAGTGTTTGAATTTTGAAGAATTTTCTAACAGTGTAGTTCACCATTTTAAATCCCACTGGCTGGGTAGATGTTTAAATATTTCGACCTTTTTATAACGTACGATTGATACACAATGTGAAAAAACTCAATCTTTTCTAGGCAATTTTATGAAGAATAGTAGTAGTTATAAAAAAGAGCATATACATAGTTGAATGAGAAAGTATAGAGGAAACGAAGCAGGACAAGGCGGCTTTCCATGAAAAAGGAGCGCTTAGTTTATCGCAGGAAATGGTGCAAGCCCATCTTTGTTGACGTTCCCCATTCGGGCTCATCTTCGCTATCGTTGCACCGAAACCGAGACTGAAACCAATTTCAAATTGGTTTACTGTGGTCAACTGAAACTAGAACAGACACACAAAATAAATGACGATTGCAAATCGCTGGTAAAAGTTGCTGTTGTCCTCATCATGGACTGAGTTCGTTGACAGACAGAATGAGGCCATTCCATTTTTTTTGTCGACGTGACATCATTTTTTTCGTGCAGAATTAAGCAATGTTAACGCTTTTATTTTCTCAATTCAGAATTTTGTAACTCAAAGGTTTGAAAATTTTAATCTAAATC
>NC_046663.1:112870561-112893925 GCF_010883055.1 Belonocnema kinseyi
AAACTCAGATTTTTCCATATTAAAAAAAACTCTGAGGTTAATCGCTTCTCAGTGCTGTAACTTGTAAATGCGTAAACATAAATGGCTGAAGTTTTGACAGGCATCATTTAAAGGATCAAGCTCGACGAAAATGGTTCAAATTAGTGAATACTAATGCCATCTCTTAGAATTTTCAGGTACTTATCAGACTGCCTAGTAATATGGCGAGAATCGAAATAAGCTAACTTTACCACTGGGCTTACAGAGAATTAAGTAAACATTTTAGTTCTCTTGTGATTAGTCGAGAGTCAAAATAATCTTGCAATGTTAAAAGTCGCAGGATTAAAAACCAAACAACTTTTTCTAATCTGTGTGAAGACTTTCAAAATATTTTAATGTAAAGAAAGTTTTCATAGTTTCCAGATCGCAGAAAAAATGAAAGATAAGGTTTACATCGATTCCAGGTGAAAGATTCACCGCAGCAAAAATAAACCTTGTCAGATAAACTTTACATGAATCGAAAATAATTTCCGATTTTTAACCTTGCCTGGATAATCTTTCGTCTTATAATCGCTACAATTTTATTTAAGGTGTAGCGAGAATTACGGCGCCAGCGCTATCTATCGTCGTTACACCTCATTAAATTGGAGAGAAATTGGGATTCCCATCTGTCAGTTACTTTTTGCGCTTTTTGCTAAATGGTATTAAATAAGTTATAATTCGTCTGCAATAGTGTAAAAATTGTTTATTTTGTGACGTTGTAACTTGCCACTCGTTACGGATCCTTCCCCAGATTTATCGAATTATCATTTAAATCTAATATCGCAGAATTACCTATGGCCAACACTAGCTCAAATTAGATTAATTGAAAATGAGTATAGAATGATGCAGAATGAATATAAATAAAACAATCATAGGTTAGTTTAGCACATTCTTTTATACACTTTAGAAAATTATTTAGATTACCTTTTATTTGTTATCCAAGTTAAATAAAAAATCCGGAGGTTCATTGTATTTAGGGACCTGACGTCTTCTCTCAATCGACAGAAGTGTTGCTCGCCCTCTCAAAATCTCAAAAAGCAGATAGCACATGTCACCGTTCAACACCCAACCTCACCACTGCACACTACACCCAGTACCGTTGCACTTCTTATCACGAATCCACTATAAACACACGGTTGAACCGTCTAATGATTCCTTACCAACTCGAGTAAAGTAAAACAATTTTATTTACGACGTGCAGAACCATACTCAGACGGGCACGTGTCAAAACAAGCCGGCGTATCCATCTTGCCAGGAAATATCGAGGGGATAAAGAGGGCAGCACCTGACGGCCAGGCAATTCTGGCGGGACTGATGGAAGAGGGGAGGCTGAGAGCAGCAGGACGTTATCCAGTCTAGTCTTGGCCATCGGCTTGTGTGAAGGAACTCGTTTTGTCCACTAATTTCTTGGCATATAGAGACTGAGGATTGTGGGAAACGACGTCCGATTGAGGTAAGCGTCAGCAAAGAGTATAATCTAATTCTGCCACCAGAGCTTTAATTATGTGCCTCTTTTATTTTGAGGGAGTTTTCTTTTCTTTTCTTGTGTAATTCGAGTGGGTTCGTGAGCGTGATTAATGCCAGTATTGGGTGGTTGTGACGCGTTTCGAAGTAAGAGTAATTGATATGTGAGCCTATCCTTTCGCTTGTTTAGAGTTTTTTTTGTATCAATTTAGATTTAAGCCGATTTGTGATTTCGTAAGGTTGCGCCCCTCAAGCAGGAACGCTCTTGATTTGTGAGTAAGCGATCCTCTTTAATTTCATTTAAATTTATAATGTAATACATTTTTACTTGTTTCAATTTTTTTAAGTAAAGAGTCACAATGTTTTCCTCGCCCCCAATTATCACTTTGCCGATTGAGTAGAGACTTTTTTATAAGAGATTTTCCTAAAGTAGTAATAAATTATGAATCCTTCTCCCCTTTTGGAGTGACGTTAAGAACGCGTCTGGCGCCTGAATGCGGTAGGTAATGTTTAAATTAACTTTTAACTACTAAGGACGCCAAGATTTCAGCATTGTTTTCCCTTTTTGTCCTGACGATTGGAAATAGTGTTACAGATTTTGGCGCCCAACGTGGGGCTAGAAGAAACATTGTGACAAGGACAGTCTTTTTAGAATCCCTTGAAATTTTGAAGTATGTCTCCTTGAAACACCTGAGCCTAAACTACCACGCTATACATTTACCGACATTCAGCAGGAGCCCGGCCATTTTGAAGAGAGTAGTTGATCAATTTTTTATGATTTTATAAAAATATCTTACATTTTTATTGAATTTTATATTATTTGCATGTGCGGATTCACCATGGAATTATTGCTGGGATTTTGTTGTTGTGGCTACTATTGTTTATTGATTATTTATATTGTTGCCAATTGATTTTATTTAAAATGCTGGTTTATATATATACTTGTTGAGTGCCGTATGTTGGGTACATTTACAATATTTAGAGAATGTGCAAAATTTTAGATACTTTCGTGATTTAAAATATTTTCGGCTATTCGTACGGTATTTTCGGAATTGCTCTCAAAAGTTTTTTTTTCTTCTTGTTGCTCGTGACTATAAGTGTTGAATTAGACTTTTTAGAAATTTTCAGGAATCGAATAGGAAATGGATTAACCTTTAGTTAGTGCCTATTATTACGGAAGTTTGAAAATTTTCTAGATTTTACCCACGACCATACGAGATTAGGGAAGTTTAGATATTGTTTAAAGCTTTATTTTTCCAAATTTTCATGAGATAGTGGTGACGGTCTAGAGGTACGGAATTTTAAAAGACTTCGCGATTTCAGTGAAACCTTCTTTTGTATTTCGCAATAGTGAGACTAGTGATACGAAAATTCGGCAATTAACTGATTTTGAAACGAACTTCATAATTTCATTGCGATTTTGGAGCATTTTTAGAATTCTTTTTCATTATACGAATAAAAATCATCGACATTCCATCTGAGTGCTAGGAATTATTTAAGGATAACTCTTTTTCGAAATTATTAGAAAATTGAATAAATAAAGTAAAATTTCGAGAAATGGATAGTTCTACAATCAAAGTAGATAGGTTATGGGCGGAAACTACCGATAAGGTTATTAATTGGGCAAGTTCGTTGATCGAAAAGGAACTTTGCAAAACATGCATCAGTCGTGGGAGGAGACTGGGGAGCGAGACTTGTCTGCAGAGATCGAGAGACTACGGGTTTCTCCTCTCGCGAATAAAGAAACCCCTTAGGTATTCACGATGCCCCTCCGATGACGTTGCATGCAAAAAAACCTTTTTTCACCCACCGGTTATGAAACACATCTGGTAACGGAACCTCTGCGCACATACTACCAACATTGGAAGTGTGACATTTGCGATAAATCTAGAGAGTGTCGTCACATTTTCTCCATCAACATTCGTGACCCCTTTATATACACCTGCCAGTCGTTCGTCCATGGTCCCTTCAGCCTTTCAAGGCATTGTCCAATCTGCAGGAGCAAGGATGTCTGCCTACATTCAGGATTACTGCCTAGCTGGCAATAGTGGGGATAAGTTTCATTCGATGAATATCTCAGGTGTTTCAGAGCATCACTTAAAAATATTAAGAGAGGATATAGATTCGAATGCAAGTTATGTTACCGCTACTCTACGTAACACCAACCCGTTGTTAGATTCATTCTTGCCAACTGGTAATCCCTTCCACCTAGACAATGTTCCGCACGGTTTTCTGGAGAGCCCCCCTTTTACACAAATGTCAACCCCTAACCCGTTGAGCGGTTTGCCAACGGGCTTGGGAGAAAGGAGTAGGCATGATATTTATTCGATCGTGAGGAAGTGGAATATTATTTACAATGGAAAACGCGATAGTAGTGCGGAGGAATTTCTTACACAAATTGAGGAATGTAGAAGGGGTAGTTTATTGTCGGATAGGGGTCTTTTTATAGCGTTACCGTTTTTGCTAAAACCGCCTGCCCAGCATTGGTATAGATTCCACAGAGATAAATGTGATATTTGGCACCAATTTACCATCGATTTTAGGCGTAGATATGGGGGAATGAACTTCCAAATGCGAGTCAGGGATGAGGGGCGAAAAAGGACACAAGGTCCAAACGAACCTATAGCCGACTACCTGCTAAACCTTCGCCTAATTTTTCAAAATTACGATCCTCTGATATCGGAAAGGGAGCAAATGCAGATAGCAATTAATAATTTGCACTCCAAG
This sequence comes from Belonocnema kinseyi, assembly GCF_010883055.1. Classification (NCBI taxonomy): domain Eukaryota; kingdom Metazoa; phylum Arthropoda; class Insecta; order Hymenoptera; family Cynipidae; genus Belonocnema; species Belonocnema kinseyi. The sequence goes on from NC_046663.1 coordinate 112,874,774, forward strand.
TAACACATGTGCTGAAGTAGATCCTCCCGACATTCATAAATCTATTGTGCCACAAGCGTTTGGTACACCTTCTAGTTTAAGCAGTTTTTCGCCTTATTTTCATTATTGATTTTATCCCGGCTTTCCTCAGACACCTTTGATGCCAGCTTATTTCAGCTATCCTCCATTGGGTACTCATGCGTTTAAAGCACCGAGTTTATCGACTGCTGCGGTGGGCCCAAATGTGAGAAGTGTGAATCCTCAAGCGCTAGTCCCCTTAGTGTGCACTACCGCTGGTGGCACTTCAAGAGGGGAGCGCGGCTGCTTTTGGAATTGCAAAGAGCAAGGACACCTTTTGCGTGCTTGCTCTAAGCCTAAAAAGGTTTTCTGCCATAGCTGTGGCACCCCCGACCAAATTTCTAGGAACTGTAGGGGATGTTCGGGACCCAGGTCAGGAAACGAATAAGGGTGAGTGACTCTAGGGTCCGATCACGTCCCCCTTTCATTGTTAAGGCCCCTCAGATTTTGCTAGATCCAGTCAATACGGTACTGGATGAGCAGCGCCTATTTATTACTGTTAATGTCGATGGCCAATCACTACACGGACTCTTCAATCCAGGCTCGTGCTGTACCTATATTGTAAAGCCGGCCTTTGAGAAATTTTCGGGTTTGCTTAAGAAATAGCGGGTCAACCACGTCCGGTTATTATGTACCCTAACGGTGTGATCGAGGAAACTGTCGGACAAGCCAACTTGCCCCTTAAGTTTATAGGTTTAAGAAAATTTTTGCTGATTCGTTTCGCACCAACTTCTGATTGCGAAGTTTTATTTGGTCACGATTTCACAGTATTGTTTAATTTTGTCGTTATATTTAAGCCACACATTTGGAGAATAAGGAACAGTATTTGGCGAACCTATCAGGGACAAGGAATCGGTTTAGAAACAATCTTGCCGTCTGAATTATCAGATAGATTATCGTGCTTATCGTCTGAATTATCGTGCTGAAAATGTTAATGTTTCTCTCTCGTTTGCAGTCGAGCAAGCATGTGCTGGAATAAAGGAATTAAAGCCTTACGAGGCCAATTATTTGGAAGATTTTCTTAAAAGAAAAATTCCTTCTGTGCCAACTAAGCTTCCTGCTACCCACATGGTGGAACACCGTATAGACATTCAGGGAAGTTCTCCCATCAGGTCAGCTTATCGGCGTCTTTCTCTTAAGGTTGAAGAATCATTGAGAGGATCCATCTAAAAGCTTGAGGCTGAGGGAATTATAAGTCCCAGTAAAAGCGCATGGTGTAACCCAGTAGTGATGATCAAAAAACCAGACGGAGATTATAGGCTCTCTATCGACTTTAGGAAATTAAATGAGCTAGCCAAGAAAGACAAATACCCAATGAGAAATATTAACACCATTTTAGACAAGCTTTTATCTGCGCGATATATCTCTAAGATTGACCTGAGTCAAGCATTCCATCAAATTCTTCTCTCCAATGAGTGTAAGGAATTCACTGCTTTCTCAGTACCGGGCATGGGAATTTATCATTACAATCGAATGCAATTCGATTTGTAATAATGGGGGAAAAACCAGGAAAAAGCTTTCCAAGAATTGAGATCCGAATTAATTGCCGCTTCTACGTTATCAAGGCCAGATTTCAGTTTTCCATTCTGTTTACAAACAGACGCAAGTAGTACGGGTTTGGGGGCCGTCCTCACTGAAATCCAAGATGGCGTTGAATACGTCATAGCCTTTGCAAGTCGATCAATGCAAGGCGCTGAGAAAAACTACATCGTGACGGAGCAAGAATGTTTAGCGGTGGTATGGGCGGTTGAAAATTTAGGCTATATTTGGAGGGCTATCACTTCATGGTGATTACAGACCACAATAGTCTCCGATGGCTCTATAACTTAAAAGATCTCATTGGGAGAATAGGGAGATGGGCCCTTAAGTTGTTACAATACCACTTTGAGGTTAAACATCGGAAGGGCGCCTTTCATCACGTACCAGACGCACTGTCGCGCATGTACGAACCAGACTATAGGGTGGTGTGTGCTATTGGCAAGACCGATGATTTGTGGTATACTCGCAAAACTAAATTGGTCCAGGAGATGCCTTATTAGTTTCCGGATTGGAAACTGAAAGATAATCGTCTATACTGCCATCGCCCCGACATTATTACCGATCTATTTTTGCCTGATTTAGAGGCATGGAAACTGGTTTTGCCATTGGAGCTTCGAGGCAGGGCGATTACTTAGGCACACGAAACCACGACTTCTGGACATTTGGGTGTGGACAAAACCTTCACGCGTATATCGTTTCTTTACTATTGGCCTGGCATGTTCAACGACGTTGCAAAGTACGCTCGAGCATGCCAAACTTGTCAGAGAATGAAAGTGGATAAGGCAGATCCAGTAGGTTTAATGGGTAAAAAGGTGATAGAGCAGCCTTGGTTGGTGGTAGCAGCGGACATAATGGGCCCGTTCCCACCGAGTCGCTCTGGTTACCATTACATCTTGGTTTTCCAGGATATGTTCACTAAGTGGATTGAGGTTCTGCCTCTCCGAAAGGCCAATGCCACTAGCGTTCAGAAGGCATTTGAGGACACTGTTATCTTTAGATGGGGAACTCCGGAAGTACTGTTTACGGATAATGGCACCGAGTTTGTGAATAAATTGATTTAAAAAGCTGCATCGGAATTAGGGATTAGGCACTCGACTACCCCACCGTATCACGCTCCAGCTAATCCGGTTAAGAGGGTTAATCGTGTGCTTAAAACCATGATATCATCCTTTGTAGAGGGTGATCATTGTAGCTGGGATAAACATCTTCCCGATTTCCGTTTTGCGTATAATACGGCTGTGCATAGTTCCACTCGTGTGTCGCCAGCGCTCTTAAACTATGATAGAGAGCCTAGATTGGAAAAAACGCTAAGAAGTGAGGAAGATGGAGCCCCAGATATAGTTCCGTTAGCTATAGAGGATTTGGAATGTAGAATTAAGCGATTGTCGGCTCTTAAAGATCTGTTCGCACATCACTTGCATATAGCATCCGATCGTCAAGCGAAATACTATAATAGCTGTAGACGAGATATTCGCTACCAAGTGGGTGACATTGTTTGACGTAAAACTCATATTCTGTCGTCGACTATAGATTATGTTGCAAAGAAGTTAGCCCCGAAATATGCAGGTCCTTTTCAAGTTACAAAAGTAGTATCACCAGTAGTTTACGAAATCAAAAACGAATCCGGGATAATTGAAAAAGCTCATATTAAAGATTTCAAAGACTACTGGTTGATAGATCCGAATTTAATTAACGAAACCCCTTTTTCGCAGCTTCAAGATGAGGAAGAAAATTTCGGAGTTCTGTCCGGAAACGGCGCAGGTGTTTCGAAGGCGACGAAGCCACTTTTGTCGGCTTCAATTCCGAAGATCCCGAACTATCAACCAGGCATCCTTCCTCCGGTTGAACTGGGAACCCTCCGATCGAAGGAATCGCTTCCCCGCGGATGCCGGAATATACTAGGACCGTCCGTACAGACCGATAAAGGCACCGAGTCCGGAACATCGGAGAATCATTTGACCAAAAAACAGGGTAGGCCCCGAAAGCCAACCCGCGGAGGTGAGCCCAAGTCTGCCCCCGACCGAACTAACACCTGCGATATCTCGGGAGCCCAAGGCTATCCTATCGGAAACCACCTTCCAGTCCGCAAACGACGAAGCCCGCGATGAAGGACCCTCGGTATCCCGGTCACGCACCTTGTCCGCCGTTGAGTTCCAGGTAGACCCCGGAAACTCCAAGGGAGTGATACCAAAAACCCCTTCTCGCTCCAGGCCCAGGGGCCGAAAGAGGGGAACAAAGGACCCCGCCGAAGCGAATGGCTTAAAAGAAAAGAATAGGGGCGATTCCACCTTCTCTCTCGTCTCGGGACCCAGGATAAAGATAGGGGTATCTCGCAGCGAGTTGGTCGATATTGTCGATACAGGAAGTCGCGATCGGAGAACTCAGGTTGCTCCTGTCAGGTCAGAAGAATTGAGGGACTTCGAGAGACCATCTCCTCTCCAGAATATTGACGCACATGTATCAGCCTTAATGGGGCCACCGCTTAGTACAAAATTACAGGCGTCAACCTCTGGCGATGAGAGCTTCTCGCTTACATCCGCGAGTCTCACTCCTCGTATTTTTCCAAGTCCTACCTCGGCTTCTATCCAACCTTCTGAGCAGAGACCTGGGGCCTATAAAGTGCTTCCTCGAGCTCTCCGCCAACCACTAATGCCACCACCGCCACATGGTTGTTAGGATTGTCACCAGCAGGATCACGAATTCAACCATTGTCCACTGTCAACGGGCATTTTCTGTTATTCCTGTGAAAAGCCGGGCGTGAAAGTCGCACAGTGCCCGAGGTGTGGGGTGAGGTGGAGCGACGGTAAGAGAAGTCCCTTTTCATATCCTGATCAGGCCCCCCCTTCTCCCCCGCAACCCTCTAATGCCTCACAACCTCGGTCATTGTCTGGGCGTCCCCAACAGGCATTACGTCTCCTTGAACACCAAGGTGGTAGCCAACTTGAGAACAGCGTGAGCTTGGATGCAGACTATCCCCTCATTCGGGCCCTGGCAGAAGCTATCCTGAAGCGACTCTAATTAACGAGCAAGCTTTATAGGCACTTAGTGCATTGATGTATACTTAGTTGTAAGCTCTTTCGTGTTGTTCCTAATGTAGTTTTACGCCATCTTCGTGTAAGTTTCGTGAAGCTTCTCAAGCTTTATTTAGTTTTAAGCCTTTTCGTGTAGAGTTTAGGATGTAGATTTAGTTATGAACTTTAATTTTTGCCTTAGCTGCCTAATTACGGGATTATCAACGATCAAGTTTTATTCTAAGATTGAAAATTTTATTTTGTTTGAGTCGAAACCAATTGAAGTAGGACTAGGGTCCAATAAGAAAACAGATTATTTTTGTTTTTGTTTTGTAAAAACGAATCGCGTCAGTAATATGAATTTTGCACCAGTTCCTGAAACTAGAAGTAGACAAAATACCATAATACAGCAATAATTTCCTGATAGATTCAGGTAATTAACAGATTTTAATAAAAGGAAAATTTCTTTTCCCAAAATCCTTTTTGTTTCATTGGCAATCATAAGAACAATCAATGTCAATACAATCTAAGTGATGCTCATATTCGATATTTAATCTGGAGTTCGGATTGCTGACGCTTGCTAGTCATGGTGACCCAGCTGGTCAGTCTGGGAGGAGGTGTTGTGACGTTGTGGCTTGCCGCTCGTTACAGATTCTTCCCCAGATTTATCGAATTATCATTCAAATCTAATAACGCAGAATGACCCACGGCCAACACTAGCTCAAATTAGATTAATTGAGAATGAGTGTAGAAGGATGCAGAATGAGTGTGAATAAAGCAATCATAGGTTAGGTTAGCACATTTTTTTACACACTTTAGGAAATTATTCAGATTACCTTTTATTTATTATCCAAGTTGAATAAGAAATACGGAGGTTTATTGTATTTAGGGACCTGACGTCTTGCCTCAATCGACGGAAGTGTTCCTCGCTCCCTCAAAATCTCACAAAGCAGAAGCCACTATAAACACATGGTGGAACCGTCTACTGATTCCTTACCGACTCGAGTAAAGTAAAACAAATTTATTTACGACGTTCGGAACCATATTCAGGCCGGCACATGTCAAAACAAACCGGCGTAGCCATCTTGTCAGAAAACATCGAGCCGGCAGACCACCAGGGGCACATTCAGTCCGATACATGGAAGTAACAACCGGTAGTGAGGATATAGAGGGAAGCACCTGACGGCCAGGCAATTCTGGCGGGACTGATGGAAGAGGGGAGGCTGAGAGCAGCAGGACGCTATCCAGTCTAGTCGTGGCCATCGGTTTGTGTGAAGGAACTCGTTCACTAATTTCTTGGCATATAGAGACTGAGGATTGTGGGAAACTACGTCCGATTGAGGTAAATGTCAGCAAAGAGTATAATCTAATTCTGCCTCCAGAGCTTTAATTATGTGCCTCTTTTTTTTGAGTGAGTTTTCTTTTCTTTTCTTGTGTAATTTGAGTGGGTTCGTGAGCGTGATTAATGCTAGTATTGGAAGGTTGTGACGCGTTTCGAAGTAACAGTAATTAATATGTGACCCTATCCTTTCGTTTGTTTAGAGTTTTCTTTTTTTTCAATTTAGATTTAAGCCGATTTGTGATTTCATAACGGGTGCGCCCTTCAGGCAGGAACGCTCTTGATTTGTGAGGAAGCGATCCTCTTTAATTTCATTTAAATTTATAATGTAATAAATTTTTACTTGTTTCAATTTTTTTAACTAAAGAGTCACAATGTTTTTCCTCGCCCCCACTTATCCCTTTACCGATTGAGTAGGGACTTTTTTATAAGAAAATTTCCTAAAGTAGTAATAAATTATAAATCCTTCTCTCCTTTTGGAGTGACGCTAAGAACGCGTCTAGCGCCTGACTACGGTAGGTAATGTTTAAATTACCTTTTAACCATTAAGAACGCCAGGATTTGAGCATTGTTTCTCCTTTTTGTTCTAACTATTGGAAATAGTGTTACAATTTATAATAAAATAAAGTACGAAAAAGATTGATTATAAAAGTTTTATTTTATAAATGGAAAATTATGACATGTTTAATAAGGTAAGGGAACCAATAACCGAGGAGGATCCGATTTTCTGAGCTCAAAGATAAAAGGTTTTCTTTTTTAGGTTAGGTTTTGGTTTTATCAATACAAAAATTAGATGTATAATAGTTTAAGTTGAAGCTACCAAGTGTTTCTGAGATAAATGAATCCCCTTCTGTAAATCTTTCAGTTAACCTATTAAATATGTCATAATTTTCCATTTTCGAAATAAAACTTTCAAATTAAATCTTTTTCGTACTTTATTCTATCAAAGATAAATAATTTCAAGATCCTTTTTGCACGCACAGAAGACACTAACCTATTTAATATTCTTTTGATGAATGCAAGATGAATATAAATCTCCGTCGAATATGCAAAAGCTTTAGAATCGTCAGACTTTAGAGAACAAGCAATATGAAGTCCGCCAGTGATGGCAAAGTGGCCGCCATGAGCTACTGCGCTTGCGTTAAGGTCGAACGTACCTTGTTCGTGGTTGGCGTTAACTTGAAAATGTGTATTAAACAGAATTTTTTTTATTAAATAAATAGTAATTACAAAATGAATAAATAAGTGTTCATTATTTTGTCTAAAATTAGAACTGTTAGTTCAAAATTAGTTTTTTTTGCTCAAAATGAATTTTTTAGCTCAAAATATAACTATTTCATCTTTATAATAAATTTACCTTTTTTTGTTCAAAATTAAACAATTTGGTTGAAAAATTTCTTTTTGTGTTTCGATTTCATACATTTTATTTAGTTAATAATAAGTTCATAAATGCTTTTTAATAAACTTGTCTATTCTTGTTTTAATGATATTTCTACATTCTGATCAAGAGAATGTATTAGATTTTTGTAAAATCCCCCCCCCCCCCGTTTTTGTTAAATGTCCACGTTTGGAGATCCCTGAATACGAAAACCAAGTTTTCCCGAATGTGTCTACCTGTCTGTCTATGTGTATCTGTTTGTGAGTCTGTGTGTGGGTCTGTATATTTTTAGTTCGTTAGCAAGATAATGTTCGAAAGGATTGACAAATTGGATTGTCCTTAGTTATTGGGTACGGCCACGAAAACAGCCTGGCGCCATCTGTTACCTAAAACTGGCAATTTCTTAGGGACGAATTCCACTTGTTTGCATGCGATTGAAAATAAATAAATTTATGCTGAAAGTAAGAGTTTAATCATTAGACAACGGGAGTGCCTGTAGGAAAGCTGATAAAATCTCGAGTTAGGGAAAAAAGCTTTTGCTCGAGTTTATTAAAAGGTTTGGTCGAAGTTACGTTTTGAACTACTCTTATCAATGACAGATCTCATATCGAATTACAAATGTCACATAAAGTATTTCAAAACTCTTCTTTTTTGAAAAAGAAATACTAAAATATATGGAAAAATTATTAGGTTAATTAAGTCAGTAATATTATATTTATACGATTTATTATTTTTGTAAACGTAATGTCAGTTGTGAGATTTTTAGGTTAGAAAGTTTAATTATCCCATAATATTAATGGAGTATATTTTATTTGCACTTGAATTTCATGAAGTATATTTTGTGAAAAAATATTGTTTAAACAAATTTAAGGTTGTTGAAAATAAGTAAAAATTTCTTACTTTAACGATTGTTGAATAATTGAAAATAAATTTATGTAGCTTAACGATAATACAGTAATATTTTTGTGAAAAAAAATAATTTATGAAAAAAATTTATTTGAATAATTAAAATTTGTTTAAACAATGAGACATTCATCAAACAATGGTGTTCAATATTTTACTAAAGGAATGGCAATAATTATTAATTTGAAAAATTCATTTTAGTGCTCCCTAAAACTTCAGCTTCTTCTGTTTTCATAGTCAACATTTCGAAATTCGTTGACTAACAGCTGTTGGAGCATTTTGCAACAATTTATCTTTCAGCTGGTCAAAAATTCGAGTGAAAAAACGTCATTTTAGCACTCTTGAAACCCACGGGGGATGGTTGTTTGAATGCTAAGAACTAACAATAAGTTTGACTGGCAGCTTCTCGGTGGTGCCAAAGTGGACTGGTAGGCTGTCATGCATGTACAAAATTCGAGGGAAAAAACGTCATTTTGGTACTCTTCAAATCCACGGGGAATGATTGTTTGAATGCTAAAAACTAACAAGAAGTGTGACTGGAAACTCCTGAGTGGTGCCGAAGTTGACTGTCATGTTGTTAAATATATAATTCCCAATGGCTTTTAAGAGTACTAAAATGGCGTTTCTTCACTCGAATTTTTGGCATGTTTGACAGTCTGCCAATCAACTTTGGCACCACTCAGGAGATCAGTCAAACTTCTCGTTAGTTTTTAGCATCCAAACAATCATTCCCTGTGGGTTTGAAGAGTACTAAAATGATGTTTTTCACTCGAATTTTCGACATGTTTGACCGTCAGCCAGTCAACTTTGGCACCATTCAGGAGCTGCCAGTCAAACTTCTAGTTAGTTGTTTGCACCTAAAGATTCAACGATTTTCGAACTGTTGACTATGAAAACAAAAGAATCTGAAATTGAAGTGAGTACTAAAATGACGTCCATGGAATTGTCGCGAGCTCCCGGACATTTTGAAGACTAATAATATCTATATTTTCATAAAATATATCCACGTCGACAATGTACAGGAGGGGGGGTCCAAATTGCACGGCTGTCCAAGGGGGGAGGGGGGTCGAAAGGTGGTAAAAAATGGTCTTATAGCTTAAGATCATGTTCTAATTAAAATATACATCATCAATCCGCTTGTTGACATTTTACCATCAATTTTTATGTTTATGTTCATAATCATCAACGAAACTAGAACGGGTTTAGCTGGAATAAGAAGACAATTTTTTCACTAAATCTTTTGCAAGAAAGTTATAGTTATAGTTTCGTTTTGAAAAATGATACATACGTTTTCAAAGAAATCAACCATTTATTTATTATATTTAAAAAAATGCACATGTGCTAACTTTTGTAAATTTCAAATTTCAATCCTCAAGGAATACTCTTTTAGTGTCCTAAAATAAAGATCAAGTTCGTTAGCCAGCCATTTTGGATAAAAATTCAAAAAGTGAGCGTATTTTGACATTTTTTGAGACCACTTTTTTCAAAATTCAAAAATTTTCTGTACGGATATTCATAGTAGTCCTACAGATGAGCAGTCTTTTCAGTTGGGAACTTCAGCACAATTTCAGCAAAATTCATAATTTTTTGATCAATTTTATGATTTTTTAAAAACAATTTCATAAACAAATGCATCATTGGGGCATCTATCGAAGGAACAATTCTTTTTTGTTTCGATCTCAGACTTTTAATTGGGACCTTCATAATAAATTCGGCAACATTCATGATGAGTTCACAAATTTTATGATTTTTTAAAACAAATTTCATAAACAAATGCATCATTGGGGCATCTATCGAAGGAACAATTCTTTTTTGTTTCGATCTCAGACTTTTAATTGGGACCTTCATAATAAATTCGGCAACATTCATGATGAGTTCACAAATTTTATAATTTTCAAAAACAAATTTAAGAAAAAATGCATTATTCGGGCATCCGTGGACGAAAAAATTCGTTTTTTTCGATTTCAGTCTTTTTAATTGGGAAGTTCATGATGATTTCAGCAAAATTCACAATTAGTTGATAAATTTTGTATTTAAGAAAACTTTATAAACAAATGCATTATTCGAGCATCTGTAGATGGAAAATGTATTTTTTTCGATATCCTAATTAAAACTGTTGACATAGAAAAAAAACGAATTTTTCTGTATACAAATGCCTGATTACTGCATTTTTTCATCAAATTTGTTTAACGAAATAATAAACCTTATCAACTTATTATGAATGTTGCTGAAAGTCTCATCAAGTTCCCATCTGCAAAGGGTGACATTTTGCTGAAAAAATAGAATAAAGTTCCGAATTAAAAAAAATGTACATCGAAAAAAACGAATTTTTCTTTCGAAAAATGCCTGATTATTGCATTTGTTCATTAAATTTCTTGCAATATAACGAGAAAAAACGTATGATTATGGAAAATCGTAGAAAATTTTTTTCAACAAATCACTTGTTTATGAAAAATCTGGTTGTTTAATAATATATATAATATTGGAACATGTTTAGCTGATATTAGTTTATGAAACTTAGGTGATTTCAACACTTTTCCAGTTATTGACGAGCACTGTGAACGTCAAATATATAAGATGGCCATTTTTTCGTCATATTTGTTTGTGTATTTATAAAAAATTGAAAATCTTATTAAAAGATCAGGCACGACAACTCTCTTAGAATGAGATCATATGAACTCCCATCTAACACAACGCTGCTGAAGGTTCGATGAACCTCTCAGCATAAAACACTAACCAGCTATGACTCTTGGTTGAAACTAATCGCCTCCCACCCCGTATGTACTACGTTTAAATCCTAAAAATAAAATTGGAAATGAATAAATTCAGTTTTTACAAAACCAGCAGAAGTTGCAGTAAAATGTTTAACAGATTTTTTAAAAGAATGCGCATTCTTTAAAAGAGTCAATAAAACTGCGTCTGTTTTAATATCAATGCATGTTATGAATTGTAATAATATGCATTTATGGAAATTATGTACAATTTGAGATACAAATTCAAGAGCGAAGTACGAGATACGTCATGAGAATGTATTCTTTAAAGCCGAAGGAGCTTTAACAGAAAATAAGTCACTATCAACAAATTACTGTTGTCGATGTTTGAACTTTTAGTTTAAAAAATATGTGCACAAGTGTAAGGAATATACAAAGACCGAGCGCACAGCGTCAGGTAAATACATTATCGAGCGCAGAGCGTGAGATTAATATATATCATCGAGCGCGAAGCGCGAGAACCAACAGTCGCGCGCTTTAGGCGCACTCAAACTTGCAAGCCGCGCGCGCGGCGCGCTATGATAATGTGACCGCGAGGCGGGCGGATTCTTTAAACTTCTTTTAATTTTGTGTTTATCAAAATATATTTTTATTTTGTACAAAATAATTTTTAGTCCTATTCTTCATCGGAGACTTACAAAGAATGTTGAATAAACTGAATGCAAGCCTGACGAGCATGGGACTCAAAATTAACGCAAATAAAACAAAAACTACGGTTTTCGACGGAAAGCGTGAGAAAACACTTTGCAATATTGTATTAAACGTCGAGAAAATTGAACAAGTTGAGAAGTTCGTGTACCTTGGTAGCCTATTTACTAGAAACGGGAAAATAGATGAGGAGTTAGATAGACGCATAAACGAAGGTAAGAAGTTTATTGATAGAGCTGGGCCCCTTATCAGAAGTAAAAATAATAAAGCAAAAATGGCAATACATAACTCTATAATCGTACCAACTGTACTATGCGGTAGCGAGACATGGACCTATCAACAAAAAGATAAGAGTAAATTGAATGCAATTGACATGAGATTCCTGCGCATGATATGCAGGAAAATTCTGATGGACAAAGTGAGTAACGACATAATTCTCAAAGAATGTGGTGCAGAAGAGACGCTGGTAGATACATGGGAAAGAAATCGGTTAAGATGGTTCAGGCATGTTGAGAGATTACCAAATGAGCGACTAACGAAACAAGTGTATCAAGGTAAAGTAAATGTCAGCGTGCCCATAGGTAGACCGCGGAGAGAATGGTTAGAATGTGTGAATGAGACCGTAGTTAGAAGAGACATAAGAAGCACAGAAACACGAGAGCCTGCATGAAAAAATGCATGGACATAAAGAAGCTAGAGAAGTATGCCAGGACAGAAAAATATGGCGAAAAATATTTAATAAAAAGAGTGTCAGTAGAGTGATCAGCAACCTGGGTCGGAGCAGTGTTTCGGAACGAACGTGTTATTTAAATAAATATAACGAGAATTCTGGATCAATCTAAACATTTTATTTCCCGTCCTCACATTACTCCCTTCCCTACCGAGTGAGTCATGCCTACCCCGAAAGGGAAACGGCTTAATGGTGTTATAACAAAAAAGTACTCTTTTTTGAGGGATAATAACCAAAAAAAAAAATGTATTTTGCTAAATAAAAATTTTATGCATGTGCATCAGTTTGAGCTTAGGGTCATTTTTTAGCTCGCTGTCATTCCAATAATGTAGTTCTCTGTCGTACCGATACTGCCGGTAAGCACTCTAGAATAATTATGGGAGAGAATCATAAAACACATAACTTCGAAATATACACACACGTTTTTAGCAAAATCACAATTTTTTGGAATTAACCCACAAAAAACTGTGTAGGGACGTCTATTATTATGTTCGCTATCATTGTTCAGATTTAGAAGAAAAAATATTTATTAATGTAGGAAAAAATCCGGGGGAATCTAACACTGATAAAATCGATACTAATTCCTAAGCACCATGCAAATTAATCAGATATGGCAAAATAATTTTTTTCATTATCCCACAAAAAAGTGTAAAGGGGCGTCCGTTAGAATGTTCGCTATCATATCCCAAAGTTTTAAGACAAAATATTTATTATTCTAGAAAAAATCCGGGAGAACCTAAAACTGGTGAAATCGATAATTTTCTAAGTATCACATGCCCTTGAATGCACAGTTTTTGGTTTTACTCGTAATAAAATTTACTATCCATAAAAACTATGCCTAATACGAAAAATTTGTTAATTAAAAGTTTTTTTTCTTCTTAAAACGGTTGACAGATTTAATTCAGATCGACTGCTTCAGACCACTTTTTGATAAGATGTATACTTTTTGTTTTAATCGTCGTAGATCTTTTGAGAAAATTACCTTTTCCAGCCAAACTATTTGATATAAGGTAAACGTCCCAGTAATAGTGACGGCAATATTCATGCTTTTCATTCAATTTCAATTAAAATTCTATTTGATATTAAAACATGCTATAAAGAAATAGAATCATCATTAAATAGCACTTTTAACACATTTTTTAACCATGTATTCAATTTATAACCAAGTTTCACGATTATTATTGGGACCGTCACGATTACTGGGGACATTGACCTTACACGGAGAAAAATGGAAGATAAAAATTGGATCTTTATTGGTGGTGGTTGTGGTGTTCATTACTGAACTGACATTAAAAAACTTGAGATTGAAATTGGGTTATTGATTCAAGTATAATAGAGGTATGAATTTTATACAATTAAAAAGATTACAGTTCATCGTCAGTGTGACTCCTTTAACAAACTGTACAGAAACCAGATCAAAGAACAAATTGTTGTTTTTAACAGGATTTACGTAATCGTATATGATCATATTTTGATAGAAATCACCATTTTTCTTTCAAGAACAGAAAATGGAATTAAAAAAATGTTTTTTGAAAATGACATGCTCCCATCTAACACAACGCTGAAGAAGGTTGGCGACCTTCTCAAAATGAAACACTAAACAGCTATGAATCTCGGTCAAAACTAATCGCCCTCCCCCCTTCACTCATTATTTGACTTTTCGTGGAAATGTTGTTGTAACTAGAATCTCCAACCTAAAAGCTTTGAGAGACTCTTTTAGTGAATTATTAGGAAATGAAGCAATAGGGCACCACAACTGCGATGTAGAACACGATTCCGTAGAAAATTCAATTGACTAAGTCTGGGTCACTGACGTTAGGGATATAATTAAGAAGTTGAAAAACGGTGAGGCCACTCACTAGACCGTGTGTTATAAAATAACCAATTTTTCTAAAGAATGTCATTTTTTAAACAAGACAATGAAACTACGTCTGTCTTAATACCAATACATGTTATAAATTATAATTATAGACATTTGTGGAAATGATATACGATTTGAGGGACAAATTGGAATGCGAAGCACGAAATGCGTAATGAGAATGTGTTCGTTAAAGTCGAAGGAGCTTTAGCAAAAGAGAATTCAATATCACCTAATTATTCTTGTTGATACTTTGACCTTTCGTTTTAAAAAATCGGTATATAAGTGTGGTGAATACACAAAGCCCGAGCCCGAGGTAAATGCATTATCGGGCGGGCACGCGAGAACCAACAGTCGAGCGCGCCAGGCGCGCTAAAAATTGCGAGCGAGGAGAGTTGCGCGCAATGAGAATGTGCCCACTCTGGAGAGGTTTTTAGAAGCACTGACATCATGATTGAAATTGTATATCACTATTTCCATCGATAGACTGTAAAATGCCGATCATCAAAAGTAGGCCGAATTCGGTGTAGTTCTTAGTTGCAACATTTTTGAGATACAAAAACATATAAAGGCACACTAAAAATTGCAATTTTGAAAAGAAGGTGCAATAAATTCCACAATAATGGTTTTATACGTACCATCAATATTATTAGTCATTAATAAAAAGCCGGCGCTACGCCATCTCTCCCCTATACAGGGATTTTTTATATATCTATTTATTTTAACAAAATTGGTCGTCTAAAATATGATAAAGGGTTTTTCAATAGGCACGCTACAAAAGTAGACCGACAGTGACAGCAAAAGACGCAATGGTTTGCCATTTCATCATGGAAAGATATACGATCCGACAAAGAGTCGAAATTATGAAAATTTACTACCGAAATTCGGAGTCAGTGGCCTCAACTTTAAGAGCGCTACGTCCAATTTATGGTCATCATAATCTTCCTGCCAGATCAACAATTGAGCGTCTAGTGGAAAAATTTGAATCCACAGGTACAGTGCAAAATGTTCCCGTGTCAGTGAGAAAAGAAGTGCCCGTAGTGTCGAGAATATTGCTGCCGCTAGTGCATCAATTGAGGAAGACCCAAATCAGTCTCTCACACGTCGTTCTCAGCGTTGGGCTTATCTGTGACGTCGTTGTGGCGTATTACGCGAAAAGATCTTGGCCTACATCCTTACAAGATCAAATTGACGCAAGAACTGAAGCCGCTTGACCACCAGGAGCGACGTATGTTCGTGAATTGGGCTGAGGAACAACTTGAAAATGATCCGGATTTTCATCGAAAAATCATCTTCAGCGATGAGGCTCATTTCTGGCTGAAGGGCTTCGTCAATAAGCAAAATATGCGTTATTGGTCAGGCAACAATCCACACGAACTCCATGAGTCAACATTACATCCCGAAAAAATTACGGTTTGGTGCGGATTATGGGCCGGCGGCATCATTGGGCCGTTAGACTATTTCTTGTGGGGCTACGCCAAGTATATGGTCTATGCCAACAAGCCAGCGACGATTGATGAACTTCGTACGAATATCGAACGTGAAATTGCAGCAGTATCGGCGGAATTATGCTTAAAAACCGTCGAAAATTTGGTTCCGCGTCTGGACTTCTGCAAGCGTGCCCGTGGTGGCCATGCAAAAGAAATCGAGTTCCATACATAATGGCATCGAATGTACTTTCACATGAATAAAGAATTTCATTTATATTCAAAACCGTTTTTGTTTTATTTAAAAAAACTTTTGTATCGCTCTTATTGAAAAACCCTTTATACCATGCTTTTGGTTTAATTACTTAAGTTTCATATAAAGAGGAGAACTAAATTTTTTAAGGTTCTAACAACCTTAAGGAACACACCAGTGTGGAAATAATTCCTGGCAGACTAGAATTATTCTAGCCCCAGTACTGGATTATTCGTGGCTGTCTGTTTACGCCGAATTAGATTGGCGCTCTTTTGGCGCTATCCATACCTACTAGATAGAAAAACCAACACGCAGTTCTATGTAGACCCACTAATGTCGCTAGCCAGAATTTGACATCACATTAATATAAAAATTCCATCTAAAATCTAGCTTGGCTCTAGAAAGTACTTCTATTTGGACTTTAAAAAAGAGGCGTCATTTAAAAAATAATAAAATATAACAAATTATAATTATTGCAGTGCTGAAATCAAAGAAATAGAAAAAATAAAGTTGTCTGTGTTGTCAGTGCTGCCTCATAGTGCAGATTTGTTAATTTAATTCATCACTAAGTATCGATTGATCTGACGCACTATACCTTGTTTATTGGTAAACTATTGAATGAAAGACAAAGCTAATATAAAAAATCATTGCTGAATAAAGACCTTTTATCGTTAGGTTTTCTAGAAAAGTAATTTTCCTTTTTGTATGACATGTATCCAGTACTCATGTACATTAAAATGATATATTTCCTAACCGCAAATATTATGCAGTGCTACCAACAGCACTTAACTTTCATCATGCAATGCAATTTTATAACTGCTACCAAAAAATTTTTCAACAGTAACCGGAACCGGATTGCAAGAATCAGATATTCGTCATGTCGCCATTCAGTGTAAATACGTTTCGTTTTGCGACCACGAGGTTTAAAGTTTTCCAGCTTCTTTTTCGACTTAAGGGCGTTGGAATCAAGACCCAACCTCAAAACTGGATTTTCTCATTTTACTCCAAAAATATTAGAATTACATCTTTTCTAGATAATCAGGGCTTAGTCCTCTTTTCAATTAAATTTTTATTCGGAATAGAATACTGGCTAATTCCAATCGTTTTTGTATAAGGTGTTTTTTTCTGACCCCAGCATTTGAAAAAAACCGTCTCACATGAAAACTATTGAAATTAAACAATTTTTCACTTCGAATAAAAATTTGAATCAATGCAGGAATAGACCCTGATGATTTAAAAAATATGTAATTCTAGTATTTATGGAGTAAAATGAGAATTCAATTTTGAGGTTAGCTTCTGGTACCAAAAAATTTACAATCAACATTTTCTTTTTTATCAATAATATTTGGAAACATTCTGACAAAAACGCACGTACGAACTATATTCCATTTTTCTTACAGAAATCTGGAATTTGTTAATATTCTCAATGTAACTCAAAGTGCTTTTATGTCAGGAATGATGTAATTGTAAAAATTAGTATCAAATATGCAATCTAGGTCGCATCTAGATCTACTAGATTTTACTAGATTAACTAGAACGCACCAGTACCGCTGGTGTAGATAGCGGCTAGTCGATTGGAGCGTTACATTTGCGCTCTGCCCCAGTATAGTTTCTCGAGATTGTGCCAGTATAGACTCGTGGCGGTCTAGGCTGGAACAGTATAGCGCCATGAACTTTTTCAACACGTGCATTCCCATCAAGACACTCACGCTTCGCGCTCGATATTTGCTCTAAAAAAAATGAAAACCTCGCGCTCCACGCCCGTTCCTGTGCATCGTATTATAGAAACAAAAAATTTTGAGCACGCTTACGGCGCGCGATGTTCTTCATGTTCAAACATGTTGCAAATTTTGTTATTGAAATAGCATTAACTGCCAGTCGCGTATATGACCATGGCTAAAGAGGTTGGCGAGGTAGATGAGGACGAGGAAGAGGTCGTGAGCGAGGCAGGGATGGTGACCGAGGTAGGGGTGGCCAACAGAATTAGCGAGGAAGAAGTCTAAATCAAAGTCAAAAATAATAAATTTAAAATAGTATATATTGAAAATATTGTAATTTCATATTAAATAAAATAGTTTAATTATCACCCTATTGCCTTTAAATTATTTAAAAATAGCTTATTAATTTTCAATTAGACGTTTACATTTGTTTGTGTAGCTATTCTATTTTTTGCTAGGAAATTGATCTTTTAGTTGATAATTCACTTACTTGATTGAAAACTCGTCTTGTTCGGGATAAAAATTTAAATATGTAGACAGAAAAATCACTTTTGGGGTTATAAATTCAAGTGTTTAGTCAAAAATTCGTCTTTTGTCTGTGTTTTGTTGAAACTTAATTTTCTTCATAGAATATTTATAATTATTTTTTTTACTTTTTAGTAAACAAAAACAAAATAGTTAAATTTTTGACTTTAGATTAATTTTAAACCAAAAAGATTAAATGCCTGTCAAAACTATGCATTTTTCCTAAACAATAGAATAGTTATAACTGACTTTCAATCCAAGAAATGAATTTTTCAACCAAAAAGGTGAATTAGAAAGCAAGAAAATTAATATAACTAAATAGTTGATTTTTAACTGAAGAAAAGAAATGTTAAACCAAACATAAAATAGTTAAGTTTTTAGTTAAAAAATTTATTTCGAACCAAAAATCGAATTGTTAAGAAAATTATTAAATCAAAAAGTGATTGATAAAAAATTTAAAGATCTTTCTGGGGTGCATAATTTTTGTCCTATTATTTTTTTTCGTATCTTGCATAGTCTGATCGCAAAAAGACATTTTTTATTTTTCGTAATTTTTTTTCATATCAAAATTGGAATTTTCCACAGAAATTCAAAAATTGTTACGATAATCTTGTAGGGTGTTTAAAATGGAACTTCTTTCTTTCTTTAAGTTTATAACAATATTCCATTTATAAAAAAATGTCACAATAATGAATTGATCGATTTTTTGAGTACTATAAGCAGCCGCATATAGAATTTTCAAATTTTGAAAAAAAATGTTTGCACAAATTTTTTAACTTGTCTGGCTTTTTGAATTTTCATCCAAAATAGCTGACTAGCGAACTTGACCTTTAATTTTTGACAATCAGAGAGTGTGCCAAAGACCAATCGAATGATTTAATTTTTTCAAAAGTTATCGTGTTCACAGCCTGACATACATACAGACATTCGTAAAAATATGTTTTTCGGATTGTAGGGGTCTCAAAACGTGGGAATTTGAAAAAGCAGGGGGGGGG
>NC_046663.1:112894025-112903210 GCF_010883055.1 Belonocnema kinseyi
ATACGTATCTTTTATGATCTATACCAATGCGAGTACCATGTGCTCTTCACCGGTCGGACTAGTTTTACGCTTGGTTCACCAGCGTCCTTGGAAACTGAGAGCACTTACATTACAAACCGGTAGGAGCTCGGTAAACTATTCCACCTCTCCATTGTCACACATTAAAACAGTAACGATTGTCGACTTTGAAGCTGAAATACAACAGAATTTACCCACTACTCAACTTTCGAAAGTGGCTAGAATCGGTTTAGTTTACTTTCAAAGAAGCAACTCAAGGGCAAAAGGGACACTTACCAGCTTACATCAACACACGTTTTAGAGTTATTTGCTCCACCTGCATTAATTGATTCACACGTTGCAAGGAACAGAGATTAAAATGAAATTTTGTCTTGTAACAAGAAAGTAAAAGTACACATAAGGGTATTATTTCTCAACTGCCCCAACTTCAAAAGTCATGTCCTTAGATTTTCTTTAAATTCTCGGAAAATTTTCACCTACCCGCTGTACTTGATCGACAAATTTATACACGACGATTACCATCCCTCTTCAGTGGTTGGGAAGGGGGGGGGGGGGCTGACATTTTCAATCCCAACGCATGCTCAGGTATTTTCAAAAGCCTGTAACTTCCTTTTTTATTTTAGTCATTTAAATTTTTATAAGGGTTCTCGAAAGGCTATTTTTCACTCGTTTATTCTATTTCATTAACGGAGAAATTTAACAATTTTTAAACATTCTTTAAACAATTTCATTGCTTATTTAACTTTTTTTGCAAAATTTCTTGTTTTCATTATTTTTTAAATAGTCTTAAAAGAAAGATTGACTTTTTGGCTTTCAAAAAGGTCCTAAATCAAAATATGGTCCAATGAATAGTTTCCCAGATATATGCTCTGATGTACAGGTAGTCCTAATACTCGTGCTCAGACTAGTTGGCAAGTCTACCATTCTTTCAACGCGTTCAAGTTCATTCAGAATGAAATGAAATCAGCTAATTAATGATTGAAGAATGTTTTCCGGGGGTCAGAGAAAGCTTAAATTGTGTGCTATTTGTTATAACCCAATAAAAAGTGTAAAATACTCTTTTCAGAAGTGATGTTGATATTTGTTAGTAAGAATGACTCTTTATTATTGTAGTTCATCAATTTATAAGAATGATTGATTATCCATCAATATTCCATGAACAAATGCACAATTTAACCGTTTTTAACATATAAACATTGTTTTTTCAAATAAATCAACTGCAGATAAATGTTTAATTAACACCTTTCCTTAACCTACCATCTGTAAAATCATAGTTTTCAAAGTCTACCACGTGAAGATGGCAATGAGATTGTAGACACCTTCGGGGTGCTTAATTTCAATGAGTCCCCTCGCCTGTTATTATTCGGGATGCTTATTTTTTGTGAATTCTCTCGCCTCTCAAAATTCGGGGTGGTTAATTATTATGGATACCCTTGCGTGTTACTTCACACCGTTTTTTAATTGCTTCGCCTTTTCTTCTCCTCGGCTTTTGTCTTATTCGCATTTTCTATTATATTCTTTCTGGTAATACGCGTTGCTTTAGTGGAAGTATCATTTTTCTTACTACAATCCTTTTCTTTTGAAGTACTTTCCCTATTCGGGGTACGTTTAGGTTTAGGAAAAATATAACTTTTCTCTTCATAGGAAAAACGTGTAAGGTTCAATTGTCCCTTCTTATTAGTGGTAAAAGCATGGTACTTGAGAGTACTGAGTGTGCTGGGACGTCCGTTAGCATGTTCGCTATCATTCCCCAGATTTTAAAGACAAAACATTTCTTATTCTAGGAAAATGCCGGTGGAATCAAACACTGATAATATCGATACTAGTTTATAAGCGCCACACAAATAAATCAAATTTAGCAAAATTAAAATTTGTCAAATTAACCCGCAAGAAATGTGCGGGCACATCCGTTAGCATGTTCGCTATCATTTTCCAAACTTTTTAGGCAAAATATTTATTATTCTAGGAAAAAACCGGGAGAACCTAAGACTGGTAAAATCGATAATTTTCTAAATATAACATGCCCTTATTTTTTTAATTATAGAGCACTGAAAGGTTCCAAAATTTGAACCAGAGCTTCAGTGCACTCTTAAAAATGTTTGGAAATCTATAACGCGCCCCAGATAGCAATTGTAGCGCACCATGCGCGCATGGCGCAGGCACCGCGTGTATATTTACACGCACGGCGTGCACGCAGATCAGTACGCAGATGTGTCATCCACGGAGGGGCATATTCCCGGCCCGTCGTGCCTACACTCATGTGCGCGCGTAAATAGGGTCTTAAAATTGTTTTGTTTATGATAAATAAAATAACCAGCAAGATTTAATTTTCAATTTTTATTTAAGAAACGTAAGAATAAAATATTTAGAATTAAAAATAAATAAAACTGCACAAAACCGCCTCTGGCAAATGTCCTGAAAAATATAGAATGACAGGTGTGTACAAAAAAAGAAACTAAGAATTAAGTTTTTTATCTCGATTCGCAGCCGGACCCGCTCGAATTTTAGTTTGTGTCACTACACACGTGTATACAAACAAAAACCAAACACACGCCATCGCAACAAATTTAAGGTTATATGAAACACTTAACACACTTTCTTTTATACGAGACCTTTTATTATTCAATTCCTTTCAAATAGTCCCTCTTGCACTTTTCCCTGGATTACAACAAGTAGGAATAAAAATACACAATGTAACACAAAAATAACACAATAATACCACAATGACAACATCGACCGAAGCACATACGGTACACGATGCGAACGAATGAGCGTTTTGCGCCAACTAGGAGAGTACGCCACGCCGGCAGGCGTCGCAGCACTAGTAGTAGGAGAACGCGGATATCTCTCACATGCGCAGTAGTGATTGCTGTATATTTTTAACAAAATTTGCGTGTGTAAATGTTCGTAATTTTCCTTGAAAGAGATACTATATATGTACTTCAATTTTATTCCAGAAATGAAGCTTATTAACCTTTCCAACCAATTAATAAAAAACAAACCTATGCATAAGAAACATAATATAAAGTAAAAATTTTATTTTTATATCTTTGGATTTTGCACACAATTATTTTATAAAGCATGATTCTTTGCAATTTTTCAAACTTAAATTCAAAATTCTTGTCTTTATTAGCTAATAATTATTGATTTATATTACTTACTTCAGCAGATTGCAAAGTGCATTCATAGTGCACGCACATGTGCGTCGCATATTTTCGTCTCCGGGTGCCTATACGCATGCCTTTTATTGGCGACGCAGTGTGCATGCACCAAGTGCGTGTTCACAAAGTGCTTGCAGGACAGGTGTATTCTTGCAAGCATTTCGTGCGCTTACTAATTGCTATCTTGGACACTTCTACAAGACTTCTACAATACAAGCGCAAAGCAAAATTTTAAACGTGGTATTGTAATGACGAAATCGCAATACATGTATTGTAAGCGTTGTACATCGCGAAGTGACCGTCCAGTAATCCAATACATGTATTAAAGCGTTTTTAAGAATTTTGCACAATGAAATCACGGAATTAATGGAATTCAAGAAATTAACAGAATTCACGAAATTCAAGGTATTCACAAAATTCATGGAAGTGATGACATTTCTCAAATTAATGGAATTAATAGAAAAGAAGGAATTCACCAAATCTATGAAATTTGCAGGATTCATGATATTCACAGAAATCACGAAATTTGAAGAATTAATTGAATTCAAGGAACAGATGAAATTTATGGAATTTATGGAACTCAAGGATTTCATGGAATTTAAAGTATTCATGAAAATCACGGAATTTATGGAATTAAAGAGACTCGCAAAATGTATGGCATCCGTGAAATTCACGGAAATAATTTAATTCAATAACGTTGCTATGCTTATGGCATCCATAAAATTCACGGAATTAACGGAATCTAAGGAATGGAATTCGCGGAACTCATGGAATTCATGGAAGTTACGGAATTCAAGGAATTCGTGGAATTGACTGTAATCACGGAATTTACGTAATTCAAGGAATTATCGGAATTCGCAGAATTCATGAAAATGAAGGAATTCACTAAATTTACGGCATTTGCGGAATTTCTGGGATTTTAGGAATTTGCAGGATTCGTAGAACTAATGGAATTAACGGAATTAACGAAACTTTTGGGATCCATGGAATTCTCGGAATTCATGGCATTCTCGGAATTCATGGAATTGAAGGAATAGGAGGAATTCCTCAAATGTCATTAATGAAATTCATGAATTCCGTGATTTCCGTTAATTCTGTGAAGTCCACGAATTGCGAAAATTTCTTGAATTTCATGAATTCGTTGAGCTCTGTGAATTCTTCGAATTCCATGAATTCCTTAAATTCAGGGAATTTAATGAATTCTTTGAATCTCGTGAATTTCTTGTATTCCGCACATACCGTATGTATGCTTCGTATGTATCAGAAACACGATTTACGTGATGGTCGAATCAATTTACGGTCTTTGAACTTTCCTTCAACTTGCGACTCGATTCGCTTGCAAGTTTGAGCGCGCTTAGGGCGTACGTTTTTCAAATCTCGTGCTTCGAGCTCGATATAATGAGTTACCTGGCGCTTCAAGCGTCGTTATTCTAAAAAAAGGATTTTTATTTTTTTATAGATTTTTTGATGGATGAAAGACAAGCTCCTACAAGCCTTCTTTCAGACTTTGTACGTATCCCTCGCCTTTCAGCGTCATATTGAAATTATTGATTTTTGTATATCAATTTCGATAAATAAATTCAAAATGACAAGTCCTATCAAAAAATGGTTAAATTGCATGACTTTTTAAAAGCCGCAATTCCACGCAAAAAAAATTCCGTATTTCACGTCGTTTTGTATCGAAATTTTTATTCTCAATTTTTGGATCTTATCAAAAAACGTTCAAAACAAAGAAGTTAGATATTTTGCAAAATTTCAATTCTTCTCCGAGTTCTTCTCTTAATATTTTTTCATGCATCTGTCGTTATTTGGCGTAAAAATAGAATAAACCCAACTCTCGTTTTCAGTCACCCCGTTCTCGGCCTGCGTAGAACTGCTGGCTCTCACACTTTTTCAGGGGAGCAGTGCAAGAGCAGTTGCGCCATTCTATATATAGATATATATTCTAATTGGTATTGAATCAGGCGGCCCTCACTGTTTACTTTTTGATCCCCTCGAAATCAGTTCAAAGCTATTTGAAGGCAACCCCCGACACTGGACTAAAATCGAGAGTTTGGTGTATTTTTGGTGTATTTTCGACGAATAAAACCATAACCGTTGGTCATAGAATGCAGGGTAACGAATTCGTCCTTTCCTTTAGAACTCAAAAGAGTGTGTCAAAGTACGATTTGATCTGATCATTTTATCGAGAGTTATCATGTTTACGGACGGACGAACAGACCAGACTCGGTCAACTCTGTGGAAAATAATTGGTGATATTCAACGCACTCTGCGATGGGCAGGAGAACTTCGCGGAGCGTCCATGCATTGGTGCATGTATATGTATATGCCCATCCTTATATGTGTTGAATCCCAAAATAATTAATCAAAAACGAAGACTAAAGACAAAATGAAGCAAATAAGAAATGCAAAATGAGAAATGAAAGATAATTAGAATTCGATTTCTCATTTTTTGTGTCTCATTAACTTCATTTGCCCTTATTGTTATGAAAAGAAATAATTACATTACGATTGAAGAATTACATTGGAATTTTTATTTTTTAATAAGTAACTTTGAT
The DNA here is from genome assembly GCF_010883055.1 of Belonocnema kinseyi. Lineage (NCBI taxonomy): Eukaryota > Metazoa > Arthropoda > Insecta > Hymenoptera > Cynipidae > Belonocnema > Belonocnema kinseyi. The sequence continues at coordinate 112,899,763 of NC_046663.1, forward strand.
ATACAGTTTACAAATTCTTCTTAACATATTTAGTAAGTTTTATCAATTTTCTTAATAATTGTGTAATCGTAAATTAATCTTTTTTTTCATTTCCAAATTAGAAATATATTTGAATCAATTTGAAATGGAAAAGTGCATTTTTTCATTTTGTAATTGTGTTTTAAAAATATCTCCTAAAATACACTGGTTTGACAGTTTCGAAGATATGCAGGTATTCTCTGCCGTGATTTAGAAGAACAGCGTTAACTGCATTGGGGATAAGTCCCTTCCCTACCGAAAAGAATCTTTGAGTATGTACTAAAAATTCTTTAGGTCAAAGAATCTCAAAGAAATTCTCCGCAGGCACTCAGGTAGATATTTTTAAAGGTCCAGGAAGCTCGTTTAAATGGTCTGAAGGCTTCAAAATATCTTTTCCGAAATTGAAATAAGAATACGATCATAAATAACAAGCAGAGGCTATCTCAATAGAGTAGCCGACAATCAAGGGTCCTTTGTTAAGCTTTCGGATTAAAATTTAGAAGTAGATTTTTTTAAATTTCATAGTTAACAGCCTAAAACATAATAATTCGGAATCTATGGGTTTCGATGACTTCAGATATCTAACTTTTTTTTAAATGCTTAAAATTGGAATTAATAGAACGTTTCTCGTAAATGGAATGAGATACGCCAAAAAAGATAACATTTTTGAATTCAACTAGGGAATTGTAAATCAGTATATAAGTTAGAATCATAAATAAGTATAATGAGAAAATTCATCAATTAAAAAAAAGTGTTAATAATTTAAAGAGAAATTTAAAAAGGGAGAGTCGGGTTAGCGACGGCCAACTACTCTAAATAACTCTGCCCGCCCGGTACGTGATGAATACAGAAGGAACATTATATTACCGTCGCACTCCTCTTAAAACGACCACTAAAAGGATCTTGAAAAGGACCCAAATCTCTCAAACTATCTCCGAGAATATTTTGTTTCAAATCGACTTTGTTTATAGACTCAAATGGGCCAAGCTATTTGGCTAAAGAAAACTCAGAGATTTCTTTCGGTAGGGTTGAGCCACCTACCGTTAACTGCTTTCAGGTGACTTATCCGATTTGCAGTTAACGGTGTTCTTCTAAATCACGGCAGTTCTCAAAAAGGCGTTACCTCATTTACGTCCACAAACAGTCACTGAACACGCTTTTTGATCCATTTTAAATAATTGTTTAACTGTCACCAGTGCAACATACAGCAGACGACAAGAAACAATTTACTTTCCGAGCAAGCGCGTGGCCGTCGGCGTTTCGCGTCAGCGCCATCTGCGGTGGGCAAGAGAACTAATTTGACCCCCCCTGCTTCTGACCCCACCCCTGCCTAAGTTATCAAAATTTTCCATTTTTCCTTATTGAGTTGACCGAGCCTGGAACAGACGCAGACAGATGACATTATAAAACTTAATTTTTGGCGTCAGGGAGTCTCAAAACGTGGAGATCCGTTAAAAAAACTGAGATGTGAAACTGCGGTCAATTATAATACATTCTCAATCATTATTGATGATAATGTAAAAAGACTGATTCTGTTTTTGTAGACTCAAGGAAATTTTAAAGTACATTTACAGACAGGGCCAGCGAAACGTGTTGAGCCCAGGTAGGTAGTTTTCCTGGCCGCAAGAGTAATTACGGGGGTAATTACCTAACTTCCGAAATTTTAAATGGGTAGTACGACTCCCCGTAAATAGGAGTTTCACCGGCCCTGTTTCTTTTTTCCAATGAAAATCGAAGAGTCCACTTTTTAATTATAAATAATATTGGCATTTTAGTTACTATATTCACTGATTGCCACTGAAATATTCTACTTTTCGAATTAAGGTGGTCCTTCCGAGGGCATTTTATAATTTTTTGAAAACTAAAAAGTTTGAAAAATCATATTACTAAAAATCAGTATGTAATTCGTTGTTCAAGACTACCATAAATGAAAATTCATTGAAACTTTGGTCATTTTTTTTCTTAAAAATCACTGAATAATGCCAGGAATTGTAGTGACTTCACTTATTCTTAGTTGATTTGCACTTCTTCTAACTTACAGCGTATAAAATTTATACCTAAGTTCCTGTACTCAGAGCTTGAATAATTTTTTATTTGAACCGTTCATATAATTTAAGGATTTTTAATTTTTCAATTTTACAAGTTATAGAAGCTCAAAATTCTATCTCAAAACTAAGTCGAGAAGTAAGTCATCGTCTTACTTTTATGGTTACGAGAGGTAAGACGGCGTTTACTTGTCTCAATTCGAGGTTTGTCTTGGCTGAGACGACGTTTACTTGTCTTAAGACGCGCTCTGTCTTGGCTGAGATGGTCGGCATAAACTTGTCTCAGGAGAACCTTTTTCGACTTAGAAATGAGATTAAAATTGATGAATAAAAAATTGTATACTTGTTGAACAAGTACAATACAATGAATATATGTCTTCAAGACATAGAAACTTGTTTCCAAGCCATAAGTTGAAGTCTTGCTCCGTCTTGAAAGTAAGACTCTTTAGCATGTCTTCATTTCGGTCAATCCAAGTCGAAACCATGTCAAAGAATTTTTAAAACATGTGGACGTCCAAAAAATGGCGATGGGATGACATTTTTTAAATAAATTAAACACTAAAGTTACTTGTTTAAAATTACGTAGAGAGCAACAGTGCGATCAGAGATGGTTTAAAATTATTATCTATAATGATATTTTAGAGTTGTACTTAAAATAGGAGATGAAAAATGTGTTTGAAGTGACCTATCAAAATGTGTCATTTTCGCAAACTTTGATAATTTATTATAAGCGAAATACGCTACCAAAAATTGTAAAACTTGTTTAGAAATAAGGACTGGTAGCAACCATTTGCAGGGTGTTCAGTGAAACTGCTCATTAAAACTTATTCTTCAAGATAATCGTCCTCGAAAACCTGAAAATGAGCAAAAACCACCACTTTCAAACTCGCGTATTTCCGAATATACATTTTTAAGCAAAAATTTATCTGCGCGAATAAATTATTTAAACGTATATATGTCACTCAAAAAAACTTCGTGGGTGTACTCTGTGTGGTTTTCTTTTAAATATCATTTAAAATTTTGTCTTGACAGACCTTTTTCGACAGACTTAACCAAATTAGGCAAATCAAACTGAAGGAAGCAGACAACGTATCGAATACTTAATTTAAAAAAATTTTAAATTCAACAAAAATTCAGTAATTGTAATTTGTTGCATAAAAAAAATCCCTGACATTTTCAGACTTTCCCCTACTTCCTCTGACTCGTAACAACCCTGAAACTATTTAAAAACTGATTAAAATGAGTGATTTCTTGTACTTACTTGAGAAGTGGAATTTGTGTTGAATTTTAAATTTAAAAAAATCAAGTAATCGATACGTTGTCTGCTTCCTTCAGTTTGATTTGTCTACTTTGGTTAAGTCTGTCGAAAACAGTATGTCGAGACA
>NC_046663.1:112903310-112905360 GCF_010883055.1 Belonocnema kinseyi
CGGGGCTCTACAAGGATGGACGAAACCCTTTCCCTAGCTTCTCGTGGGAACAACAATGACAACACCAAACATAGTTGTAGTAAGTGCGGTTCAAAACAACAGGTAGGCCAACAATGCCGACCAATCTAGAGCTGGGGGAGCCAATGAAAATGGATTCAATGCGATGGATCGGCGGGATCTCGTGACCTTTGGGTGGACGGAGCGACTGTATCACGACTTGCTAGACTGCTACGATGCAAGTGTGGCCCGTGAACGGGGTTACATGGCACGGCTGCATGCACTGTGGTGCGAGAAACAGCCGGAGCTATCGCACTTTTCGCAGCAACGTCTGCAAACCCATGCTGAACTACTCCGTAAAAGGTGCTATGTTAGCGGAACGCCTACTCAACCACAGCTAGAACAAGCCGGCAACAAAGAAAGAGAGGCGACACTAAGACCCACCGTGGGCAGGCAACCAATAGATGAAGAGCGATGCTTTACGACCCGGAGAAACATCAACACCAAGGTTTCTCTCAAGCCTAAAGATCTGGCTGAAATGGATGACGAGCTTCGTGGACATTTTTCCGGTGAATCCGACCTCTGGGCTATCAATTATTGTGTGTATAATGCAGCGAGAGCTTTGGCCGATGCGAACCGTAAAACAAAACCAACGGCTGATCATAAGACCAAAGACGAATGCATCAACTTGCCATAAAGATAGGCTGGGCAAGACAGTACGCATCCCGCATTCATTGTGTGATTGACTACATCACATCTGGCAGAAATTTTTCCGCCAAGGTTCGAAAGTTCGCGCGCGAACTCCGGACTCGTTATCACACACTTAACAAGTCAAAGCTGCTGACCATCAGGCAGCATATTGTTGAGAGAATACGGATTCTATCTGACGCTAAGAGAAGTCTAGAGCGGAGGGAGAGATGGGTCAGAGAAAATCAACAGTTTCTCTCTGACCCATCTCGACTCTTCCAAGACCCTCCAGTTACTGTCGAACACCCACCCAAACCAGGGGAGGTCGAAGTATCTTGGAGAGAAGTCTACGAAGTTCAGCATAGACTGGACGAAGAATCAGAAAATATAAATAGCTTCAAGGAGTTACGTGTTGCCCTCATAACACCTGATAAAGAATGCCCACCCATCACTACCGAGAAGGTGAAAAAAGTATTAAGAGGGATGAAGAACTATTCCGCACCGGGACCAGATTGTAACAAAACCTTCTGGTGGAAGAAGTGTTCTTCAACCCATCAGCATTTGTCCCGTATTTTCACCTCATATTTGAAGTCGGAATAGCCGATTCCAGAGTGGTTGGTGGAAGGGCGCACAATACTCCTGCCGAAAATAGGCAACTTAGCTGACCCGAAGAACTACAGGCCAATAACTTGTCTGAAAACGTTTTATAAGATATTCACAGCTATCCTAAATGATAGGATTGTTCGGGCAATTGAACCTGTGTGGCAAGAAATGTATGAACAACGAGGCTCAAAGAAAGGCGTAGCCGGATGTCGGGAGAACCTGCTCATCGATAGATGTGTCTGCGAAGATACAGCATTCTACCAGCGTGACCTATCGATGGTCTGGATTGATTATCGGAAAGCTTTCGCTTCTACATCCCATAGACTTATCATCTGTCTTTTGGAAATCTTAAAGGTTCATCCGCAAATAGTTGGGTGCATAGAGAGATTGATGCCGCTTTGGAAAACCAGATTTACTATCTCATCTGGTAAAAATCGCGTGACAACTAACAAGGTCACATTTCAGAGAGGTGTCTTTCAGGGCGACACCATGAGCCTACTCCTCTTTTGCCTTACATTATTGCCACTATCTCTAGCACTGCGCCATTCCGACGGGTACTTGTGCGGCAAACCTGCAGATCGAAAGTACAAGATCACTCATGTATTTTACATGGACGATCTTGAGATCTATGCTAAAAACAGAGAGCAACTGCATCTAGCTTTGGGGATTGTCGAACAATATACTAAGGAAATTGGAATGGAATTTGGATTAGACAAATGCGCCAAGGTTTATTTGAAGCGAGGAAAACTTAATGGCATCCCTG
>NC_046663.1:112905460-112916256 GCF_010883055.1 Belonocnema kinseyi
CAGTCAATGTCTTGTGAGCTAACGTTTGCTTTCCTTAAATCGCCCGGATTGAAGTCTGGTACAGAGGGTTTCATTTTTGCATGCCAAGACGGTGTCATTTCTCCCTTGACATACCGCCGCCACATTTTGAGCCAAGACATTCCCGATGATAGCTGCAGGGCGTGCCATGCACACCCCGAGCATTTAGCTCACATACTATCTAGTTGTCCAACACACGCGGGAACGACCTACATTCAAAGGCACAATGCGGCACTAAGAGTACTTTACTACCATCTCTGTCACTCCTACGACATTCACCTTAATATCGCTCCTCTAAATGCTCCTAGGGAAATTGAGTCAATTGTCGAGAATGGGAAGTGCCGTATATACTGGAACTTCATGTTCTCGACAATTGTTTCTGTTGCTCACTCGAGGCCTGACAGGGTTCTTCTTGACTTCGAGAAGCGAACCATGTTCGTTATCGAATTTTCGGCACCAGCTGACAAAAACATCATAGCCAAGGAGAATTAAAAGAGAGGTATCGAGACCTTATAAGGGAGTTGCAACGACTGTACCCGGAATATTCTGTTAAACTGATCGTCCTTATCATCGGCGCTCTTGGAGGTGCCAAGCTTTCACTTGCTAATAGCCTAAAAGGCATCCCTGCGTGTCAACAATATGCTAGAACACTTGCGGGAAAAATGCAGAAGGCGGTTCTCCTTGGGTCGCTCCGTGTTCTTAGGGTCCACGAGGCTTTTGCTGGATCGTCGTATTAATTCCTTTACAGACTGTAACCACCTATCTCACGGTTGTGAGACGTGGTTATGGCTGAAATTTTACCGCGGTTTCGCTGGAAGCGGGTGCGATTTTTCAGATTAGCACCCACTCCCGGCGAAATCCTGCGGTTGTCCTTATGACAAATTTTTAATTATATATGATTTTAAATAATTTATTTGCGCAGATGAATTTGTTTTTAAGAATAAATATTTGGAAATACGCGAGTTTGAAAGTGGCATTTTTTGCTAATTTGCAGGTTTTCGAGGACCAATATCTTATTTATCAATAAGTTTTGATGAGCAGTTTTACTGAACACCGTGCAAAAGGTTGGTACCAATCCTTATTTCTAAACAAGTTTTACAATTTTCGGTTGTGTAGTTTGCTTATAATAAATAATTAAAGTTCGCGATAAGGACACATTTTGACAGGTCACTTCAAACACATTTTTCCTCTCCTATTTAAGCTATAACTCTAAAATATCATTAGAGATAATAAATGTAAATCACCACTGATCGCACTGTTGCTCTCTACTTAATTTTAAACAAGTAACTTTAGTATGTAATTTAATTAAAAAATGACATGCTATCGCCATTTTTTGCACGTCCACATGTTTTCAACCATTTTTTCTGGCTTGATAAAAATAATGTATTATTCTTAATATACACGAATCGAATCTAGAAATATAAGAAATAATGATAGACCTATTAAAAAATTTCTCTAAAATTTGACCGCAATCGGTTTCAGGTGATCATTCATGGAGTGAGCCGGGTAGGTTCACTGAAATTCGGTGAATCTAGAGATTGCATTTTATGTTAATTTGTTTATGAAATTTGATTTCATATAAATGCATCATGCTATCATCTGCATTTTGATGAAATCGTAAAGGTTTTTTCCAGGAGAGAAAGACAAATAAAGAAGAATGAAAGTTTTGAAACAATGCGGTGTGTCGCGAAACCTTTTTTATAGTTGGGACTTGAAAGTTTTTACTTGTTCGCTGTTCGCCATGGGAAATGTCTTTTTTTGACTACCCGCGCTTCCCTTTTAAACCAGAAAACAATGGGCATCACAAGAAAAATAAAGTAAAATTGCAAATATATTCACTCTTTCGCTACGTTACTTTTATGTTCCTATTTTCGATTTTAATACTCTGAAGCCACGAATTGAATTCAATTTATTTAATATAGTTCTTTTTGTAATAATAAGTAAAACGTGAATGCATTTTATTTAAGAACAAAAAAGTAACTTGCCAGCACTTTCGTTTATTCCATATATTTAAAAAATATTTATATACTTTCGCCATATTTTATTTACTATATTAAAATTACGTAGACTGTAAGTAATTTGGAATAACTGTATATTATTTCAATATTTCATATGCAATGATTCCTATAAATATATTAAACTGGAAAGAAGTCTAAATATATAAAAAACGAATTATTGTTATTACATGTACAACTCATAGACTTCTTGATTGTCCCGACATTATCAAGAATTTTAGAATAAGAGACTCTGCTTCAGCCAAAAGAACGACGGGACCTTGACAATAAATACGAGCAACCCAGAAGTCAGGAAGTTGGATAGTCTAAGATCTATGAATTGTGATTGAAGTGTAGGGGGGATGAAGAATCATTCCGTCTATCACGTGGCATCTCGGCACGGTCGAGATACGGCCACGAGCCAAATAGCGCGACGATAAAATGACGGTAATTTGAAATTATGAATAATTCGCCAACTCAAGTGCGTTCCACTCGTTAAAGACACTTTCTCTCCCTGCTTTGAAAACTTCATGTTTCGCATCATGAGTGCCTGAATCTTTGCTTTCTGTTGAAAGCTAGCCCTTAATGCATTTACGCGATTGGTGATTTCATTCCGTCATATTTTACTAGGAATTCAGCACAAAGTCTGGTCCATGAAAAATGAAAACACTTATGTAATTTTCATGCACCTTTTTAAATATTTTCCATGTACTGAATAATCTTATGGCGAGAACACTTTTGTCTTTACTTGTGAAATTCAAATGTATACTCAACTTTGCTTTAAATTACACTGACTTATCTAATATTGCGTTTCCAAGTATTATAATTTTATGTTGATTTTTATTCCGTCGCACTTTTATAAAGAATTAACTTTGGAATATATAAATCAAACTCAGAGTAGCCATGGAAGTCTCAGTAACAAATTCTGATCTATGATAACTTCCCGGTTTACAAATCCTTTTCCCAGTTGTATGCATTTTCAAATTCAAACATTCAAAGCGCAATACTCTATAATTTTAAATGATCAAAAATAATCTCCAGATTATGGAATCTAATGCGGAACGATTCTAAATTTGGAGCATTAGAATTTACAATTACACGCTTAAATAGAACAATTTGAAAATATAAACATTGATATTGTACAAAATTGAGGATTTCATAATGAAGGAATCTTTAAGTGTAGGTTTGGACCATTCCCCGACAGTATTGATATAATCAAAAATAAAAATATTATCCTTATAGGGTAAGAGCACCAATTCTTGCCCCCACTCCCCTTGTTAGAAACCTCATCTGATTTCGAAGATAATACATTTTATAACATGTTTTACCTCAATCTATTAAATATTTAGTGTAATTCAGTATGTACCCAAAATAAAATCACTTCGATTTTTGGCATCCCAATAATAGGGTTAAATTCTCCAGGATTGGCGCGCTTACCCTCGGCAAGAGAAAAAAATGTAAATCTTGTTTACTAATAAGGTAATCATAAAATACATTAATTTTGAACCAAATAGTTGAGTTTTTAACCCAAAAAGATAAATCGTCAGTAAGAAAAATAGTTACTTCACGAAAATAAACATATTTTCAACCAAAAAGATTATGTTTCAACTAATGAGATTGGTTTTTAAAAATAAATTAATTATGTAAAAAGAATTTGTGATGAGTTTGTATCATTTTAACACTCTTGCAAGTTTGAGCGCGCCTAGGGCGCGCGACGGTTCAATCTCGCGCTTCGCGCTCGATAATGGGTTACCTCGCACCTCGCGCTCGGATATTTATTCTTTGCATTTGGAATGCTTGTAAAAAAACTTTATCAAAAAGATCTCTTTTAGATGGCAGTATTTAAATGCGTCTTCATATTCTGAATTGTCTACTTAATTAAGTATAGTCAAAGATTAATTTTCTCAAAGCTCTGTAGGCCTTGAGGTACACATTCTTATCGTGACACTTGCGCTGCGCGCTCGATTTTCGACTGACATTTGCAAACAGGTTTTGTTGAACTTTTACATTCTCATCAGAGAAGGTATTAGATTTGTGTAAAATTTGACCCCCCCCCCCCAGTTTTTGTCAAATGTTCACGTTTTAAGACCCTCTGAAACCGAAAAACAGGTTTTTACGAATGTGTCTGTATGTCTGACTGTGAACACGATAACTTTCGAAAAAATTAAGCTGTTAGATTGCCCTTTTTGCACACTCGTTTAGTGTCTTAAACTAAAGGCCAAGTTCGTTAGCCAGCCATTTTGGATGAAAATTTAAAAGGTGGGTACATTTTGAATATTTTTCAGACAACTTTTTTGAAAATTCCAAAATTCTCTGTACGGTTATTTATAGTATTCAAAAAGTTGAAAAGTTTATCCTTATGACTTTTTTGTGAAAAATCAAAAATTACCAGAGTTAGAGCATTTTCAAAATCCAAAAAAACAAATTAAAATGAACATTTTAAGCCAAAAAACGCATGATACGAAAAAAAAGTCAAAAGAAGAAAAGCGTTGCTTTAAGAAATCCATACAAGATCATGATAACGATTTTTTTTAATTTGGTTGAAAAGTTGAAAATTTCAAATTTGATCGTACTAAAAATTTTTGAAACCACATTTTTCAAGATTTAAAAATTCTATGTACGGTTGTTCATAGTACTCAAAAACTCGAACTATTTATTCCTATGGCTTTTTTCTATAAATAGAAAATCATCAGAGTCAGGACATTTTCAAAATCAAAAAAAAAACTAAAATGAACATTTTAAGCCGAACAACACATGATATGAAAAAAGTCAAAAGAAGAAAAACTTTGTTTTCTGAAGGCCCTACAGAATTACGATAACAACTTTTTTAATTTGGTCGAAAAGTTGAACATTCCAAATTTGATCCCACAAAAAAATCCACAAATTCAATTTTTTGATTAAACTATGCAAGATACGAAAAAAATGAAAAAACTACAAATTCATAATGAATCACTTTTCGATACAAGTTGATTTTCATATTTCTTTGATAGGGCACGCGCTTTTTACATTCACACCATAATGAAAAGGTATTGGTTTCATACGAAAAATGACTTTCGCGAATTTCATCAAATATCGACGTTTTGAGATTTCCTCAGAAGGAACAAAAAGTTTTCAGGTTGGTATCTGTCTGTTGTTATCGTATGTATACTGGATGTCTTTGGACCGACTAACTGAATCGAATTAAGCTTTGGCACACAGGTTTAGGGGCCAAAGATGTTAAAATTCCATGTACGGCTATTTATAGCACACGAAAATGTTAACAATTTATATTGATGGATTTTTTTGATAACAAGAAAATTATCACAGTTATGGCTTCTTCAAAATATAAAATGAAAATTTTAAACCAATCAACGCACAATATAAAAAAAGGCAAGGAAAGGAAAACGTTACTTTTTGAAAAACTTACAAGGTCATCATAACAGGTTTTAGAATTTGAAAAAATCGAAAATTCATCTTTTAATCGCACAAAAAATACGTAATTATTACATTCTCATCATAATAAGAAGGTATTGTTTTATGGGAAAACTGACTATCGCGGATTTCTTGAAATTTTCACTTTTCGAGAATCCCTAATTCCCAAAGAAACCAGCATTACGATGACGTCTGTCTGTCGGCCTTGCACAAAAATATGAACAATTTATCTTGATGACTTTTTTTTTATAACAACAAAATGGCTAGAGTTATAGCGCTTCCAGAATTAAAAAAAATAATATTAAAAACGAAAATGACTATTCTATTTCATGCAACGCACGACATGAAAAAAAGTCAACAAAAGAAAAATATTATTTTTTAAAGACCTACACGATTATAATGACAACTTTTTGAATTTTGTTAAAAAATCGAAAATTCAAATTTTTGTCGCACAAAAATGATGACAAACACATTCTCATCATAATGAGAAGTCATTAGTTTTATGTGAAAACTGTCTATCGCTAAATAATCTGAATAAATGTATTATAAGTTTGATACATAAGTGTTAAACATAATATAGAAAAGTTAACATTTTGGACAAAATCGAGTGCGAAGCACGAGGTACGTGATAAGAATGTGTTCGTTAAAGCCGAAGAAGCTTTAACAGAGGAGAATTCACAATCACCAAATTACAGTTGTCGATGCTTGGTTCGTTAACCTTAATAGGTCTGTGCACAAATGTGGGGCAAATACAAAAACCGAGTGCAAAGGACGAGACAAATGCAGCATCGAGCGCGCTCAAACTTGCGAGCGAAGCGAGCCGCGCGCGCAGCGCGTGATGGGAATGTGCCCGCGATGCGGGCAGATTTTTTCTCCGAACTTTCGTCCATTTTCCACACATTTTTTTATTTTATTTTTTTTCCAACGTTAATTTTCACGAATAAAACTAAAGTACGTGTCCTATCAAGAAGTGATTCTTAACAAAAGTGTAGATCTTCTTTGGGATAATAATTTTTGTTAACTCATATTTTTTCGTATCCTACATAGTTTGTCTACACAATGGAATTTTTTATTTTTCATTATTTTTTTGTGCAATCAAAATTTGAATTTTCGATTTTTGAAGAAAATCCAAATATTATGCTATGCTAATCTTGTAGGGCTTTTAAAAATAAATGTTTTTCTTCTCTTGACTTTTTTCATATCGTGCGTTTCTTGTCTTAAAATTTTGATTTTCGGTTGATTCAAAAAATTTTGAAAACGCTATAACTCTGAGAATTTTCTTTTCATCGAAAAAAGTCATCAGGGTAAATTGTTTGCTCTTTTTAATACTATAAATATCCCTACATAGAATTTTCAAATTCAGAAAAAATTGTGTAAAAAGTTTTCGAAATGCGCTCACTTTTTTAATTTTTATCAAAAATGGCTGGTTCACGAACTCGTCCTTTCTTTTAGGACCTAAAAAAAATGTGCCGAAGATGGATTCGATTCGTTCACTTTTTCAAGAGTTATTGTATTTACGGACGGACGGCCGGGCGGACAAACAGACAGACGCCATCGTGAACACCTGATTTTCGGATTGAGGGGTCTCGAAACGTGGAGATCCGTTGAATAAGTGTAATGTCAAATTTCCGACAATTCTAATACTTTCTCAATCATAAATGATGAGAATGTAAAAATAATTTAAGATCAATTTATTTAATGAGATTACTGTTCTATAAAAAAAAAGACAAATTTGAAACAAAATAGTTGAATCTTCAAAAAGAAGATACATTTTCAACCAAACATGGAATTTTTCAATTTTCGGCTGAAAAATAAATTTACAAGCAAAATAAATCATTTTCAATTTAATGTGTTAATTTTGAGCAAAAGGAATGTTTCTCGGCTGAAATAATTAATTATTAACAAAACATAAAATAAAAGAATTTCTAATAAAGTCGTTCCACTTTCAACTAAGTAGTTGAATTTTCAATCGAAAAAGATGAATTCTCAGAGGAAAATGTAATAGTTGATATTTAAACTGAAAAATTGGTGCATTTCAACCCAAAAACAGTTTAATGTAACTCAACGAATACAACATTTCAACATAAAAGTTGAATTCGCATGCAAAACAGATTAATTTTCAACCAAAAACTTTTGACTATTAAGCAAAAAGATGCTATTTCTACCATAATAGGTGAATTTCTAACCCAAAAACCGAATTTTCAAGTTCTGTTTTCAACCAGAAAAAATGAGTTTTTAACTAAATTGTCGAACTTTAAATAAAATAATAAAATTAAATTTAACTTCAGTTTATCGAAAATCCCTCAATGGAAGGTTTTCCCTGACCAGTTTTAAGTTCCCGGACTTTCTGAAATTTCCTGACTTTCTAGAATTTCCTGACTTTCTGGAATAATTTTCGCAATGTCAAGATATGTATATATCAATCTCAATGTGTTTTTTAATGCATTTCAACCAAATCTCAAAATTTAAATAAAAACTGAAAAGATACACACATTTATCACGATTATTCTTTAGAATTTTTTATTTTAAATGCTTCTGTTTAATGCTGTACGCCTCACCGAGTACCCTATTTCAAATTCGAATCTTTTGTAATTTCGAGAGACTTTTAACACTTGAAATTGTTCAACGTGAAGCACTTTACATAAAATGGTCTTAAAATTCTGATCTGATAAAAATTTTGAAACAATGCTTGGTCTTCTTTCAAATTTTCGCCTGGGATATAATTTACAACTTGAGTCTGGCCTTGCCAAGTTTAATTATATACCTATCTGCAGCTGTATATCTTTCTTGTATTTTTTTCTGCTTATTGGTCGTATATTGTAATTTTTGTAACTTCTTGAGTAGTTTTCTAAGGTAACTGCTCGGGCAAAGGATGCAATTTCGATGAGTGACTTTAGTGCCTTCTCTAGGATGCGGAGGTGACTACACGCCTATAATGCACTAAAGTGTAAACGCACTTCGTTTATAAAATCCCTACCTGAAAAGACCCTTAAGGATTCCCTTTCAAGGAAATGCCTGGTTTTGCTCAGCGGTGTTGGTGAGCAAGGGCAGAATCGCTGCAGGGTGAAATTAGTGTCGGCTAAACACTGAAGGAAGGATACTCGAAGCAGCCCTCGAGTTCAATATCCTCAACTCCAAGCACTCGTCTTGGTTGCTGCTGTCAGGAGCTGCATAGGACCCGTTTCTCGAAAGGATCCACACTTCCCTATCTATTCGACTTCTTAAAGTGGCCACCTTCAGACTATATTTATCTCAAAGATCCTTCAAGGATTTCTTGTGATCCTTAAAATCACAGGCAGTTTACTTTTTAAGGGTAAATGATATTCTTTGACGTTACGAATTGGCAACCGTCTCACATATTCCCTTTTCGCCATCTTATTTTTTATTTGAACAAGAAATTTTGCTGCTTTCTTTAGAAACAAAAAAATTTTATTAATTTACTAATCTCTTGGAATTTCATTAACTTTTAACTTACACTGTAATTGGGAGCATGGCTTTGATACATACATTCGATAATCAGGGCAATTACATTTTGAGTTACATAACAAATGTATAAACGGCATGTACGAGACTGTCCCGTTTCCAATTCTTTTAAACGGAATAAAAAATATTGATAATAGGTCAATACCAATAATTTTTTGAAAATTCTTTTAGCTTGAAGCGAGATGGGCATAGGGTTAAATGTGAGTTGATCAATTTTATCGAAGGCTACCATTTGTTTGTATCTGTTCTTTAAGCTAATCTCAGAAGAAATGGTACAAAACTTTTTTAAACAATGTTTCTCTCAATATTGAATAAATTCTGAATAAAACATGAGTTAACATTTTAAGAAATGTAATCTACTTTTTTTTAGAAACGCCAATAATTACTCAAAATCACAGACTAAATGTATTTCCAGCTGTTTTTTAAGTAGCTCATGTATTATATTTTAGGAGCTTAACAGATTTATATGTAATTGTGAAACAGAAATAGGTGAAATTTTGCTTTTAATTGTAAGTATCGATTGTAAGTATCGATTGGCAGTACGAGACACTTTTCTTGCGCGGAATGCGCTATTTACCTCTTCCTATGCATCATGTAGCAGTCAACAGATTAGAATGCAATTTTTTATCGTATTATATTATGCAGTGTGTAAATTACGGTGCGAAAGGTGCAAGCAAATAAAAAAAATTCTAATCGACCAAAATACTAAGGAAAAACTGTGATAAATGCACTTTTAGGTCTGATTAAAAATCAGGAGAATATCTCCTGATTTAGCTCCTTCTAACTTGTTTTTAAATTCCCAACTTCAAGATTTGGCTCGGGGGGAAAGATTTTCGTTTGATGAGGTCATCGCTGCTGTATATGAGTATTTCAAAGTTCCGAGCGTATAAAAAAATTGGAAAAGCGCTGGACGAATTGTATTGAGTTCGAAGGAGATTATCTTGAAAAATTAAAAAAAGATTTTGCATGAAAAACCTGTTTTTCTGTATTTTTACCTCATTTATTGAAACACCCGTGTATAGTCGTAACGAGCGAACCGGAAGATCATGTAGAATTCTAGTATTCAATAAAGTGAGAAATAGAAGTAGTTAATTTCCATTTATAAAAATAAAATTAATTTAAATTCAGTTATTTTAGCTTTCGAACAAACAGCAACTTTGCACGTTTGCTTATTGACGTTGAAATTCAGCCCTGCTTCCTTCAGCGCACTTGCTACGGCTAATGAAGAGAAAGACTATACAATTATAATTTATAAGGAGAAGAAGTGTGAAGAACTGTAGTTGATTGGGATCACTTCAAGCTAGGGATGTGCAATGTGCATAGCTGTTTCAAGGACGTTTGGAGTTTGTTATTCCTTCCCGAAGGCATGTTTTTTACAGTAGGTGCGGTTATGTAATACTATTTTTGTTTCCTTGGTAATAAGGGATAATTTATTTCTTTTAATGATTATTTTCTTCATTGTCATTGTTTTCACGATATCTTAAGGACGTCATTTGAGCTGACGTCTTCACGCTATCGTAAAGACATCGTAGCCACATGGACATAGAGGATGTCGTGAAGTTCTAGTAAAGATGTCCTAACGATGTCGTAAAGCATTGCCAAATATTGTATTCACTGGGCATTTAATATGGTATCTATTATTTTGAATGAGGATTGAAAGCCTTATCGGAAATCAGCCCTTTAGCTATCTTGTATGTATAATTAATTGTTAACGTTGTCTACTTGTTGTGCCATTAATTATTGCTGAATTAATCGAGGAATTACCATGATCTATTTTGTACCTGCTATTATTTAAGCAGTATTTACTGTTTGTATACCAATTGTTTTGATTAATTGTTAGGAGTTTTAAGTTAGGTTGTGGTTTAGGTATTTTAGGTATTTTAACATATG
>NC_046663.1:112916356-112918208 GCF_010883055.1 Belonocnema kinseyi
GTTGTCCTTATGACAAATTTTTAATTATATATTTAAAAATTTGCCGTAAAGACAACCGCAGGATTTTGCCGGGAGCGGGTGCTAATCTGGAAAATTGCACCCGCTCCCAGCGAATTCGCGGTAAAATTTCAGCCACAAACACGTCTCACGACCGTGAGATGGGTGGTTACAGTCTGTAACGGAATCAGTACGCCGATCCAGCAAAAGCCTTGCACCCTCAGAACACGGAGCGACCCAAGGACTACCGCCTTATGCATTTTTCCCGCAAGTGTTTTAGCATATTGTTGACACGCAGGGATGATTTTTAGGCTATTAGCGAGTGAAAGCTTAGAACCTCCAAGAGCGCCGATGAAGGGGACGATTAGTTTAACAGAATATTCCGGGTACAATCGTTGCAGCTCCCTTATAAGGTCTCGATACCTCTATTTCTTTTCATTCTCCTTGGCTATGACGTTTTTGTCAGCTGGTGCCGAAAATTCGATAACGAACATGGTTCGCTTCTCAAAGTCAAAAAGAACCATGTCAGGCCTCCAGTGAGCAACAGAAACAATTGTCGAGAATATAAAGTTCCGGTATATGCGGCACTTCCCATTCTCGACAATTGACTTGAATTTTCTCGGAGCATTTAGAGAAGCAATATTAAGGTTAATGCCGTAAGAGTGACAGAGATGGTAATAAAGAACTCTTAGTGCCGCATTGTGCCTTTGAATGTAGGTCGTTCCCGCGTTTGTGGGACAACTAGATAGTAAGTGAGCTAAATGCTCGGGGTGTGCATGGCACGCCCTGCAGCTATCATCAGGAATGTCTTGGCTCAAAATGTGGCGACGGTATGTTAAGGGGGAAATGATACCGTCTTGGCATGCAAAAATGAAACCCTCCGTACCAGACTTCAATCCGGGTGATTTAAGAAAAGCAAACGTTAGCTCATTTTAAGAAGAGGGTCTCTTCCATTTGCAACTCTATGTGCTGTACTCAGAATAATCCTGTTGTGAAGACATTCAAGACTCAATATTCCGCGACCCCCTTGACGGCGTGAGATGTACAATCGCGGAACGGAAGACTTAAGATGTATGCTTTTGTTCCTGTGCATAACCTTTCTTGTCCCGATATCAAGAGATCTGAGCTCGTTCTTCGTCCATGGAACTACTCCAAATGAATAGAGTAGTACCGGGATGGCAAGCGTGTTCGTTGCAGTATCCTTTATAGATGTCACATCCTGAATGCGGCTCTGTGGCACGCCCAAGTATGTATAAATCTCTTCAGCGCAAAAGTGTCGTATGGTGCTTCTATCAACGAGCTCAGGATCTTCAGGGATGCCATTAAGTTTTCCTCGCTTCAAATAAACCTTGGCGCATTTGTCTAACCCAAATTCCATTCTAATTTCCTTAGCTTATCGTTCGACAATCCCCAGAGCTAGATGCAGTTGCTCTCTGTATTTAGCATAGATCTTAAGATCGTCCATGTAAAATACATGAGTGACCTTGTACTTTCGACCTGCAGGTTTGCCGCACAAGTACCCATCGGAATGGCGCAGTGCTAGAGATAGTAAATCTGGTTTTCCAAAGCGGCATCAATCTCTCTATGCACCCACCTATTTGCGGATGAACCTTTAAGATTTCCAAAAGACTATGGCGGTAAAAGTCTATGGCGGTAAAATTTCTGCCAGATGTGATGTAGTCAATCACACATTGAATGCAGGATGCGTACTGTCTTGCCCAGCCTATCTTTATGGCCAGTTGATGCATTCGTCTTTGGTCTTATGATCAGCCGTTGGTTTTGTTTTACAGTTCGCATCGGCCAAAGCTCTCGCTGCATTATACACACAATAATTGATAGCCCAGAGGTCGGATTC
>NC_046663.1:112918308-112920008 GCF_010883055.1 Belonocnema kinseyi
CTAAATTCTGCTCTAGTAAAATGAGTAGCTATACGAATTATTGGTCTAAAAATCAAAAGTAAATCCTGAAGTTATTTGCACAATGATTTATCATGAGAACATTAATACCCGTTTTTAGGGAAAATAATTTTATAATTGTAGACAGATACGTTATAGGAAATGTCAATGACAGTTTCTTCTCTCAGGTGGATGCCTTTTCACAATAGACACCTGATATTTTCAGATAATTAATCCCTTACTTAGTATAATGAGGTTATATCCCTCGCACTTAGTCACTTAGGGACATTCCCAGGTGAATATCATTAATAATTATGAGTCTTTTGTTTCTATATGGCCTGTCGCTCAGGACCTAATCCCTAGGTCAGCGATTCCCAAACTAGTGCCGCCGGCCGATGAGGCTGCCGCCGGCAGGGGAATGCCACCCCGGGCCGGGTAGCCCCCGAGGGGGAAGCTAGCCCGGGCCTAGCCACTCGGCAGCCCCCCCTATGAGGACCTTTTCATTGACATGAGATTTAAGACAGTTTCAATAACTAAAACACTCAAGATATGGCTCAATACAATTCTGATTATCTGAATCATTTTCCTGATGTAATTTTAAGAAAACGAAAAAAAGATTGATGAAAATCGGTTAACATTTCGAGTAATTAAGCATATCGTTAAGAACACGCCAAATTACAAGAATTGTCAACTGGAATTGAAGATATTAACCGATTTTCATAAAGTTTCTTTTCATTTGCTTAAAATTAGATTAGGAAATTGACTGAACTAATTAAAATTTAATTTATTAACATATTAATACATTTTAATTTTTCTCAAACGGTTCTAATTCTCTCGCGTAAAGCATGGTGTGTCAAGCAGTGAAGCAGCCAAGTGTCCCCCCTTGGCGGCAGGGTATTGTGAAAAATTTTTACAATGGCGGCTTCTTCTCTCGAGAGTTTTAAAACTCGGTCCAATCTTCTCTCGACGAAACGTGTTTTCGACATAGTATAAAGGTTTTGAAATCTCTAAGTCTCTCTTGCACGAATAGTGGAGTGAGCTATTGACCCTAAATATTTCGACTCTGTTTCTATTGACAGAGTTACAGGTATTTTACTTGTAGTCGCACAATGAACGCAGAGGAGAATATCCTGAGGATAAAATCTTTATAAAATGAGGCCTCTGCCTGCAAATATTGTAAATGAATTTAACTGAGGGAATTCTACCCTAAAAGAATTTCTAAAGGCTCTTAAACTCGGAGACACTCTTTAAAAGATAATAACATTCTGAGATTTTACTCTGATACGCAAGGATCGCTTTGAAATTGAATCTCTTGTCTCGACAGCTTCAGGGGCGTTTATCCCACTGGGTACTCTTAGAGAGAAATTAATTCGAATAAGATTGCAATGGCTTGAAATCTTATTCTTTTTGAAGAGAAAACTATCGGAAAAGTTCCAGAGGGTTTAGGCTCTGGGCTTCTCCTACTGATTTGCTCCTGCGACCTGTGCTTTCAGACATAAGATCCAGAAGAGAATTTTTAAGCTGGGTTGCCCTTTTTATAGTCCTGTTTCCAGCTCTCCCTTTTCGATCTTACGTAACGTCTTCGAGGAGACAGTTGCTGCAGTTTGCGCTATAGAGTTTCTCCTGTGCGATTCTTCTTTTTTAGAGGGATCACATAGGAGATACTATTTTTGCCTATTTACAGGCAACCCTTGAAAATCGAG
>NC_046663.1:112920108-112923956 GCF_010883055.1 Belonocnema kinseyi
TTGTTTCTGAATTTTTAATGTTCTTGCTTTGAAACTAAATTCTTTTGAATACTTTTGAATTTATCTTGAATTCAGAAAAAATTATTCCGAGCTAGTTGAATGACGTCAGCTGTATTAAAATTGGATACTATAATACGAACTGACCTTCAGATCATTCAAATTTATTGAATTTATGGAAAATCTTGTGGCTTCACTTAAAATTTTGAAATTCATATTGATTTTTTTAATTTCTTTGAATTACTTTGAATCCCATTTGAGTCTTTCGAGTTTACCTTAAATTCTTATTGGGAAACCTTTTCCCTTTCAGATGACAGGGCATGTATTTTGATAGGAAAAAGGTGAACAAGGAAAATACATTTTGCACGGAATGTTGCAGAAGCACATGGGCATGTGTCGCATTTTGTGCCATTGCCCTCTGGATAATGTTGAGGTGCTTGCACATTTTTTGGCGTTTGTCAGGAGCACGATGTGGCACTTTAAAAGGCGTTTAATTTATATCACTAAAAAGAAATTACCTTCTCTAGATAAATAATACATGGTGAGAAAAGCACTCCCTTGCGTTTGGAAAATTTAGATGGAAGAGAAATCGTTAAAAAGATAAAAGCCGTGGTTCCCATAGTAATAACAATAAATTTTGAATGCCTTAAATTTATAATCAACAATTTTTAAATTTTGGAAAACTGAAATTTGAGAGTGCTGAATTTGAAATTCTTTCATATTCAACCTCTTAAATTTTGAGGATATAATAAAAATTACTCTTGATTTCATACGCTCTTAATTAAAAATTATACAAGTTTTAATATTTCGTTTAAAATGTTTACACTTGTACACTTCCATGCTGCAGTGCTGCACATTAGGGACGAAAAATCTTGAGGAAAAATTACGAAAATCCTTAAAATCTTAATCCGTTTGCCAAGTCAGGTGACAGTATTTGTTATTTATTTAAATACATTTGATAAACTATCGTCAGTCGCCCTGCTTTGACGCTCCAATGGAAGTATTGCCTCTATTTTGCTGCTGTTTTTTCTATTAGCTCCTACGCAGCCACTCCTAATAGTACATTTCGATACGTGTGTGAGAGGTGATTGTTTAGCGAATGAGACGTTCCTGGCACGAGCGAAGTGAGTGAGAAAAGTCTCATTCGCTAAAAATCACCTCTCACACAAATATCGAACAGTGGACGAAAAGGCGAAGCACGAAAGGCGAAGAAATCATGTCAAAGTTGAGATTTTGAGGTTATAGTGTTACAAAGATTATTTCATTCTATTTTACTACTATATAAGCTTTAGCTCCTACATTGAAGGTCTTGCCTCTATGTTTTTGAGTTTTACTAATGCCTCCTTTAAAGCTCCATATTCTCCGTAGTATTTTTAAGTTCTGTTTTAAGGTTGTTGGTTAAAGCCGACACGGAATTTTTTTATATAGGTACGGCACTGATTCAATGTATATTTTTGCCGAAGGATTTGCGAACGAAAGAAACAAAACTTGTCAAATATCCGGGGTTTTGCGAGATCCTCGGATAAATCAAATGTTGAAAAATGAAAAATTTTTATGAGAAAATGATTATTTTCGCGACAAATATGAATTCTGCACACAGGCCATGTGAATTTTGTCTGCATTTTTCTCCATTTCGCAAAGTATTTCACAAAATTTAGGGTCACCATCATCAAGACGTGGCCCTTTGAAAACCTGGTATATCTCGAGAATTCTTCTAGTATATCAGAATTGTGAGCAAAAACATCTGCCCGCTTCGCGGGCACATTCTCATCGCGCGCGTCTCGCTGCGCTTGCAAGTTTGAGCGCGCCTAGGACGCGCGACAGTTGGTTCTCGCGCTTCGCGCTCGATAATATATTTATCTCGCGCTTCGTTCTCGATATTGTACTCACCTTGCGCTACGCGCTCGATCTTTCTGTATAGAATTTTTAATACTAAAGGTGAAAGTATCAACACCAGTAATTTGGTGATTGTGAATTTTCTTTTTCTAAAGCTCCTTCAGCTTTAACGAACACATGCTCATCACGTATCACGTGCTTCGCACTCGAGTTTATCCCTGAAATTTTATGTCATTCCCATAAATGTATATTATTATAATGCGTAACTTGCATTGGTATTAAAACATACGAAATTTCATTGTCCCGTTTAAAAAAAATGAGCATCCTTTTAAAAAAATTTGGTTATTCAACGTTTTATTGCAACTTTTGTCGTTTTTCCATAAATTGAATTTGCTCATTTCCAATGTTTTCTTTATGATTTAAACTTTGCATATACGGTCTACTGCGCAGCCTTACCGTTTTTTAACATCTGAATTATACATATTTTTTTGTTTAAAAATACATTATTATATTTGAGAATATTTGAAATACTGTTAAAATGTTGCATGAAAAAATGTAAATTTTGGATTTACCAATATTTTTTATGCTGTCAAAATTTATTTTTTGATTTTTTGATTAACTGGCGTAAAAGGTTCATTTTCGTGTGTTTCTTTTTTTAATTTTGTAAATGCTATAACTCTCATAATTTTTAATTTTATGAAAAAAGTCATTAGATAAATTGTTCGACTTCTTAAATACTATGCATCACCGTACAGAGAATTATTGACATTTGAAAAAATGGTCTTACAAATATTTCAAACGCACTCACTCTTTAAATGTTTATCTATAATGGCTGGCTATCGAACTTAAGCTTTAGTTTAGGATATTTAAAGTGTGTACTAGAGACCAATCTCATAGAAATATTTTTTAAAAGTTATCGTTCTGACAGACAGGCATAAATACGTACAGACAGACCGACTGACAGACACATTCATAAAAACCTATTTTTCGGATTTATAGGGTCTCAAACCGTGGACATATGACAAAAACTGGGGGAGGGGGCGGATTGTTAAATTTTACACGTATCTAATACCTTCTCTGATGAGAATGTAAAAAAACCATTTATAAAAACTTTTTTGCTCTACCTTCGGTGGAAAAATATTATCTATTTATTTTGGCTTAGCTTGTGTTGTGTGTCTAAAAATAGAATTTTTGTATTTTCAATGTTTTCTTTTTAAATAAAACAAAAACTACGTGTTCTATAAAAAAGTGATTAATAACAAATTTGTTGATATTTTTTGGGTGCACAATGTTTGTTTTATTTTTTTCCTATCTTGCACAGTTAGACCGCAAAATGTAATTTTTGATTTTTAATTAGTTTTTGTGCGGTCAAAATTTGAATTTTTCGAGAAAATTCAAAAAGTTGATATGGTAATCTTGTAGGGCTATCGAAAAGTAACATTTTTCTTTTCAAGTACTATGAACAACTGTACACAGAATTTTTGAATAATGAAAAAATGTGTACTCAAACATTTTCAAAATGGGTTTACTTTTAGTATTTTTATCCAAAATGTCTGACTAACGAATTTGACATTTAGCTTAGGGCACTAAAAGAGTGTACCAAAAACCAATCTAATAGATTAATTTTTTAAAAAGTTATCGTGCTCATAGGCAGACAGACAGACATAAAGACAGACATAACGACAGACAAATAGACATACATATAGACACATTCGTAAAAACCTCTTTTTCCGATTCAGGGGATCTCAAAACGGGGACATTTGGCAAAAACTGGGGGAGTCAAATTTTATACAAATCTAATACCTTCTCTGATGAGAATGTAAAAATGATTCATTTGTCATGAATAATTTTCTGATGTTTCTGTGTTCACAGACAGACATACAGACATGCATGTTGACATACAGGCATACATACAAACATACAGAAATACTGACAGAAATACACATTCGTAAAAGCCTGTTTTTCGGATTCAGGGGGTCTCAAAACATGGACATTTGACCAAAACTGGGGGGGGG
>NC_046663.1:112923966-112925348 GCF_010883055.1 Belonocnema kinseyi
TAAAAATCTAATACCTTCTCTGTTGAGAAGGTAAAAATAAATTTGCAAACGATTCTAACCGTTCGAATGCTGTCGCCTCCCAGAAAACAAGAAACAATTGGCCGTGTTTCAATCGCATTTCAAGTCGTATGGAATATGTATGTTCAAGAGGAATGGCAGATTGCTGATGATAGGTTAGAGGTACCAGTGAATTGGAGAAGTGATTATTTTATGATTCACTAAAAAATAATTCGTTATCGATTAAAAAACGACGGTTAATCGTAATAATACTATTGGGATGTGCTGCGCTTCAATACGCAATCTATTTTTTCAATGTGGCCAAAATGTGAACTCGTGAACCCAAACGGAGAAGCTTTCAGTTATAAAATTTTATGGTATAGTATTTATTTTTACAATACGACAATAGCAAGTCAGGATATACAGTCACAACTTCAAGAATTACTATTGTGAATATTAAACTCTGAAGTTATTATGTCTATTGAAATATAAAATAAATGATTAAATAATTGAACTTATACCAAAAGAAACTTACTATACGAGGTCTGTTCAAAAAGTAAGGTGACTTTTCAATTTTCGCGGTCTACGTACATTCAAGTTTCAAATTTTTTGTTTTGTTGTGTTGGTGCACTTGTCACGATCATATGTTCACAGTTTTGACTATATCGCTCGTGTTGGTTTTCTGGCAGAGACGTAAAAGGTTAGAAGGGTTTGGTGTGCTCGGCGATCTTCTTCTTTCGAAAAAAATAGAGCAAAGAGTTTGCATTAAATTTTGTGTGAAAAATGGAATCCAGTGCTCTAAAACTCTTGAAATGTTGACAGTTGCATACGGTGAGTGTACTCTGAGCATGGACATAGGAAACACGGGACTAGGCATGCCATCCTAACTTAGCGGGCGGGGTTGAATCCACGGGAGGGGGGAGATTTCCATGGGTGGGGAGAGCCGCCACCTACGATGTGTCATTTGAGTATGCGCACGAGCATTTTTGCCGACAAACTGTGCATGAAAATATAAACATGTGGGCACTGCCATGTTTGTCGCGGGACATCAAAAGGTGGCAGACCTCCCCCCTCATTGTATCACCCCCGCAATGGCATGCCTAGTCTCTTGTTTCCTATGTCCATGACTGTGAGTATGAAAAATGTGTATAAGTGGTAAAAGCTGTCCCAAGAAGGCCGAGAGTATGTCGAAGACCAACCTCGCCCTGGACGCAGTGATCCCAGATCTAAAACGAGATGCGGTCCAAAACTATGACAGGTCGAATCACTTCGTCTATTCTATTTATATATCTGCTAACAGCTAACTGCTTTGAAATAAATTCAGGAGATTGGGATTTTAATATTTCCAGATTTCGATGCTGACGATTCTCATGATTTGAATAGAT
>NC_046663.1:112925448-112929939 GCF_010883055.1 Belonocnema kinseyi
GAAAAATTTATACTTTTTGATTAAAAATTACATTTTTCGGTTGAATTATAAACTATAAATATGTTTTGGTTGTAAAGTCGTTCTGTTGTCAATGCAAATATATTGTTAAAAATTAAAATTATAAGTTTTGGGTGGAAATACTCTTTTTGTTTTTAAAATTAAATAATTTCGTTGAAAGTCCATCTATTTTGTTGGAAACTAACCTTATTTAGTAGAAATTTAATCCTTTTGGTTGAAAATTTTATAGTTTTTGGTCAAAAATGCAATTGTTTGTTTAAAATATCAACTGTATATCTTCTTGGGTTTGAAAGTCGATTATTTCACTAAGAGTTGAACTACTTTGTAAAAAAAATACGTTTTTTTAACAAGGTTTTTTAATTATGACTGAAAATTTAACTATTTGGTTGAAATTTTAACTCTTTCATTGAAAACTCATATTTTTCGCTTAAAAATTTTAACTTTTTGTAGATAATTCATCTTTTTTACTTTAAAATTAAATAATTTCTTTAAAAATTCATGTATTTTATTTAAGATTTGTTTTTTTTTTTGTAGATAATCAATTTTCTTGGTCAAAAATTCATCTGATTGGTCGAAAATTTAACAACTTTGTTTAAAATTAATTTTTTCTTTAAAAATTATTTATGTTTATCTGAAAATGTAACTATTATATGATTGATTAAAAATTAATCGTTTATATTGGTTAAGTTGGAAAATCGTTTTTTTCGTATAGAACATTAATCTTCTTGGTCAAAAATTCACCTTTTCCCTTAAAAATTTAACAATTTTGTTGAAAATTCGTTTTTTTTTCTTGTTCAATTCAATTTTTTAGCACAGTTTTTATCTGGAAATGGTACTATTCCATTTTTGTTTGAAAATTTTTCCTGTGCATTTTTTTAGTTAAAACACCAATTATTTGATAGAAAATTAATTTATTTTGTTGAAAAGTAAACTTTTGGGTTGAAAATTGATTTATTGTGGTAATTAGATTTTTTCCTAAAATTAAAAAAACTGCAAAATAAAAAAATTGCCTTAAAATCGTCCTGATTCCTTTTTTTTTAATTTTTGTTATTCTTTTTGAATATTTTACAATTCTCAAAAGCTTTTTTTTTAAACCTGCAAAAATCTACATCGTGTTTCAAATTATTTCAAATAATGTCAAGTTTTAAATTAATTTTGAATATTATTCTAAATTAAAATTGTAGCGTTCAAACTTAAAATTTAGCTCATTACAATTTTAACAAATCAAGGCTTTTTGTTTCTAACCACTCTGGTCAAATTTGTATACTTTTTAATTGTTGTTTATAATGTCTTGTCCCGGATCTGAATTATATTTTTTTTTCAAAAAATCTCTGATCCAATTCAGAAATACATACAATTGCTTTGAAAAAAATTTTTAATTCAGAAATATTTCATTTAAACGCTCAATAATTCATACGTATAAAACACAAACTTTTAACACCTTTTAATTTTACAATTTTTTAAATTAAATTATTTTAAAATACGAAATAACCGTTTAAAATTTTTTATGACTAACATTTTCGAGATTTCTGGTCAAAAATTACAAATTACGCTATTCTTTTTAAGGTTCAAAATGATAATAATTCAAAAAAATTTCAGTTCGTAACATTAAAAATTGAACGATTAAATTAATTTTTTAACTAAAAACTTTTTAAAATAAAAGGTACATTGTTTTTATTTTAAGTTGTTCCAGATTAATATTTTTGCATTGTTATTTAGAGATAAAAATTTTAGTTCGCCAATTGAAAATGTCAGAAATTAACTTACTATCAAAATAATTGAATCTTCAACTAAAAAAAAGAGAATAACAAATTTCCAACAAAATAATTACATTTTCTACTAAAATGATAAATCTTCAACAACAAAAGAAGTTTTAATTTTTGATTAAACACTGTTGAACTCATCCAAAAAGATACTAATTTTACACAAGAGTTGACTTTTTAGTCAATAAGGATTCTTTTTTATTGTTGAATTTCAAAGCCAAAAAGATGATTTTTTTACAAAACAGTGTAAACTTATTTTTAAACGGAATAGTTCAAGGACTTCTGGTTAAAAAATGTAAACTTACTTTCAATGCTTTGAATTGAAGAATAAATAAATAAATTTTTCAATGTTAAAGACTGAATCATTTTGATAAATAAAAATGGATTAATTACAATTCTTTTGTAATTGGAAACTTTTTAAATTATAAATTGAATTCGTTTACTTTAAGTCGCTTTATATGATTAATTTTTACATTTTTATTTATAAATCCAAACTCAAAAGTCTTATTTACGAATTGTCAATTTTAAAAATTAAACGGTGTAACGAAACAGTTTCATTTTCAACTAAAAATAAAAAAAAAACAAAGTTTCAACCAAATCCTTAAATTTTTACGAAGGAGATTAATTTTCATTTAAAATTATGAATCTTCATAAAAAAAGGCTTACATTTTTTATTAAAAACTGTTGAACTCATCCAAAAAGAAAAATTTTCACAAAACAATTGAATTTTCAGTCTTTAACTAAAATGATGAATTTTCAAAAAAAAAGATAAAAGTTTTTTTTTATTAAAAACAGTTGAAGTCATCCAAAAAGTAAATTTTTTACCAAATAGTTGACTTTTCAGTCAAGAAAGAAATTTGTTTAAATTCTTTACATGCAATGCAAATTAATCGTGTGTTCGACCTCAGTTTAATTACATTCAAAATTATTTTTTAGCATAATTATATAGGTTGAAATTTTTATTTTAGTACCTTAGAATTAAGAATTAATTGTTTACAGCATTTTGAACTTGAAACAGGTTCGAATTACGCAGACATTTTAACATGTAAAAAATATATATTCAAAACTTAAATTACTAAATTGGAAGGAAGGTTATTTAGTGACAGAAAAACAACAATTTTGAGCCGTATATATAAATAAATATATTGGCTCGGTGGAAAAAGCCTGAAAGGCATAAAAAAACCACCGAAAATGACTTACACAAAAATTTGAGAATAAAAAAATAAAAAGAAGTTCTCTTCGCCTCTAACAAACTAACAATAAATAAAATCATTTTATAAAATGTATACATGAAAACAAAATCGGGGTGCTTTCTGGAACGAGAGTCCCCTCGCCTCTCACAAACAGAAAATAAATCAAATCATTACATATAATACATAAATAAAAAAAAATATCGGGGTGCTTTCTGAATGTGAGTCCCCTCGCCTCTCACAAACGAAAAATAAAAAGTAAATATACTTCATTCACACACACATTCAATCATCATTCGCCCCGGCATGCACAGTTAAAGTCTTCATTTTCTTATTTGGCGGTTCGTATAAAATTTCAGACGACATTCGAGACAAATGATCATCTGAAACCACAGCAGCTCGAGCAGTTTGGTTTTACTGATGCACTGCCGATTTTACGATGGTAATAGCATTAACGCTATCTGTCGATAAGCGATTACGCTTTTTCGTCGAAACATCGGGTAAAATCGAAAAGGTCCTTTCTGCGGTAGCATTCGAGTGAGGCAAAGATCTAATGTATCCTACCAATTTCGTCAATTGGGGATATTTGGCATTACCATTCGCATATTTATTAGATAAAATTTTTTTCCACATCTCATCGAAAGATAGCATGTCAAGTTCAGGTTGCGAAGAAAAATCTCGATACACGAGGTGCCATTCCGCTTTTAATGCAGCCTTGTCGAAGTTTCCACCAAATTTGTCGCAAAAATAGAAAATGTCCTCCAAATGGATGTCTCTGTCGCTATCTTGCAAAACTTGTGTAGCGTCAAAGATAGACAATTTGGCGAAAAATTCATCCCGAATTTAATAGTTACATTTTTTCATAGTTACTTTTTCAGATAAAGATAAATAATTTTTTAAAGAAAAAATTAATTTTGAACAAAGTTGTTAAATTTTCGACCAATCAAATCAATTTTCGACCAAGAAAATTGATAATCTACAAAAAAAGACAAATCTTAAACAAAATACATGAATTTTGAAAGAAATTATTTAATTTTAAAGTAAAAAAGACGAATTATCTACAAAAAGTTGAAATTTTTAAGCGAAAAATGTGAGTTTTCAATGAAAGAGTTAAAGTTTCAAACAAATAGTTAAATTTTCAATCATAATTAAAAAACCTTGTTAAAAAAAACGTATTTTTTTACAAAGTAGTTCAACTCTTAGTGAAATAATCGACTTTCAAACCCAAGAAGATGTACAGTTGATATTTTAACCAAACAATTGCATTTTTGCCCAAAAACTATAAAATTTTCAACCAAAAGGATTAAATTTCTACTAAATAAGGTTAGTTTCCAACAAAATAGATGAACTTTCAACGAAATTATTTAATTTTAAAAACAAAAAGAGTATTTCCACCCAAAACTTATAATTTTTAACAGTATATTTGCATTGACAACAGAACGACTTTACAACCAAAACATATTTATAGTTTATAATTCAACCGAAAAATGTAATTTTTAATCAAAAAGTATAAATTTTTC
>NC_046663.1:112930039-112947522 GCF_010883055.1 Belonocnema kinseyi
TGAGAATCGTCAGCATCGAAATCTGGAAATATTAAAATCCCAATCTCCTGAATTTATTTCAAAGCAGTTAGCTGTTAGCAGATAGATATATAAACAGAATCGACGACGTGCTCCGACCGGCAATCGTGCATCTTCGAATTTTCAAATTCAGAAGAGGAAGAATGGGTTGCGCGCGCAACTCAGTCATTTACAGCGGATCCTACTATATTCACACGGACATAGCCCTGTCATAGCATTGGACCGCATCTCGTTTCAGATCTGGGATCACTGCCTGGACGTCCCAGCACGTCAACAACAGATGAAAACGTTTTCGGACGTTTTGGGCATGAGACGTGTGTCAGCGAAATTTGTTCCAAAATTGCTAAATTTTGATCAAAAGATCCATCACATGACCATCGCTCAGGAGATGTTTAATGAAGTTAATAATGATATTCACCGGATTTGGCCCCCAGTGACTTTTTTCTTTTCCCAAAACTGAAGAGACCCATGAAAGGACATCGATTTTCAACGATTGAAGAAATAAAAACTGCATCGCTGAAAGAACTCAAGGCTATACCACAAAATGATTATCAGAAGTGCTTCGATGATTGGAAAAAGCGTTGGCACAAGTGTATTATATCTGAGGGGGATTACTTTGAAGAGGACAACATAAATATTAAGGAATATTTTTTGAAAAAACCATAAAGTCACCTTATTTTTTGAACATACCTCGTAATCCCTAAGACAGAATGTGAAGTTTACAAAACACAATAGTAAAAGCATTCTGTCTATGTTCATTCTACGCATTTCTAATTTTTCCCATAGAAAATAGGAAAAACTTCTATGGTTGAAAGAGCAACATAAAAATAAATTCGCCTTCACTTCACGCACTATACATTTTAAACATTAAACATACAATTAGATTTTTTTTTATTCTAAGCTGAAAGAGAAAAAACCTTGTTAGAAGATATCAGTCCTAGCGGAAATTGAAGGCGGGTTTCCGGGGCAGCAGAACGGAGATATTTCCCTGTGATAAAACAAATTATAAGGTTTAGGAATTTCATCATCCTCATGAAATTCAGCACGTGTAATAACATCATTTGGTACTGAATCGGGAAACACTATATTCAATTGTTTTTTTTTTCATTTCAGTTTCCTATTAAAAGTGGTAATTTTTCTTACCGGTTTTGCAACTTATATTATTTTAAATGCTAGTTACTGCAACTACGGTTTTATCATTTAATTTGTGAATATCACTTTTTTCAACTATAATCTGCTATCAAAAATATGAATTTTTCTAACTATAAATGGCAACTATTAGGTTTGTAGTATATTTATAAATGAAATGGAAAATGTATTTCTTTCTATGGCTGCAGCAATAATACTATTTTCTCGGCTATATCCTAGATTGCCATCGAACTTTTGTAAATATCAATATTATAGTGCCAAATTTACGATCAAGAGTTTCTCCGTGCATGAGGTAGGATTTTGAAGATGCATTTTTATTTCCCTAACAATAGAAATCTCTGAGTATTCTCAAGCGAAATAGCCCATTTGAGTCTATAAGCAGAGTCGATTTGAACGATTTAGTCTCTGAGATAACTTGAGAAATTTGGGTCCTTTTCCAGATACTTTTAGTGGTCCTTTTAAGAGTGGTGCGACGGTAATATAATGTTCCTTCTGTATTCGTCACGTACCGGGCGGGCAGAGTTATTTAGAGTAGTTGGCCGTCGCTAACCCGACTCTCCCTTTTTAAATTTCTCTTCAAATTATTAAAACTTTTTTTTTTAATTGATGAATTTTCTTATTTTACTTATTTATAATTGTGACTTATATACTAATATAGAATTTTCTAGTTGAATTCAAAAATGTTGTCTTTTATGGCGTATTTCATTCCATTTACATGAAAGGTTGTATTTAATTATAATTTTAAGAATTTAAAAAAAAGTTAGATATCTGAAATCATCGAAACCCGTAGATTCCGAATTATTATGTTTTAGGCTGTTAACCATGCAATTTTAAGAATCTACTTCTAAATTTTAATCCGAAATCTTAACAAAGGACCCTTGAGTATCAGATACTCTATTGATATAGCCTCTCCGCTTATTATTTATGATCGAATTGTTATTTCAATTTCAGCTTCTCTGCTTGTTATTTATGATCACATTTCGATTTCAATTTCGGAAAGGACATTTTATAGCTTTTAAAACATTTAAAAGAGCTACCTGGACCTTTAAATATATATATTGTCAATCTGGAATTTTAAGATACACATTTCAAAGCGCTCCAGTTCAATCGTTTCCTTTTTTCCTATACTGCTACCCGCTAATTCCTATCTTTCGAAAAATTCATTTTTGTCTTAAGAATAATCATTTCCTCAACATTTTTTTGTTGTTTTTCAACATTTTATTTATCTGAGGATCTCTTAAAATCACCGGATATTCGACAAGTTTTCTTTCTTTCGTTCGCAAATCCTTCGGAAAAAATACATATATTGAGTCAGTGCCATACCTATAAAAAAATTCAAAGTCGGATTTAGGTCATGTAATGAGTGGGTCACGTGATCCGATTCCTGCCTTACTGACAATTTTTGCATTTCCCAACTTATTTTCATACAAAGCGCCAGATCGAGTTGAACATTTGGTATAATTAATTAAAAGCACTAATAAAGGTGGGTCTGGTCCTAAATTTGTATTATTATTAAAAAAGTTTTTTTTTGTAAATAATTTTTTCATACTTTCTTCATAATTATTACAATTCATGACCAGGCCCAACTTCCGTAGTGCTTCTTATTTATTATTCCAAATTTTCAACTCGATGCGGCGCTTCGTGTGAAAATAAGTTGAGAAATAAAAAGAGTGTCGGTATGGTAGGAATCTAGTCACGTGACCCACTCTTCACATGGCCTTCACGCTCTTGAATTTTAACGCACGAAATATGTGGCGTCGTTACCTCGACACCTGTGCCCTCGTAACGGATACTCTGTTGTTTCCTCTAACCTCCATCGCCACAGTTTGTCAAAGCAACAGTTTTAGTGCTTTTAAATAATAAATATTAAAGTGATGATATCAAAATGGCGTCAAGAGAAAAGAAGTGTGCGCTGATTTGGTGACTGCAAACAAAAGAAAAAATGAAAATCAATGACAAAGTCTGAGAAATTGAATACTTAAAGATTAAATCATTGAAAATTCAGAGGAACTGAAATGATATTATTTATACTTAAACGCGTTTAAAATTAAATAATTAATAGTTGCAATTTTTTGAATTTTAGGAATTATAAGTTCAGAACGATCAAGATTTGGCAATTAAATATTGAAAACTAAATTGAATCTTTCAAAGTCAAAGCTTCTGAAATTCATTAATTTAAAATTGTTATTGCATAATGAAATTATAATTTAACATTAAAGCTAATTAGCCGAATTTTCATAAAATCAAAAAATGAATTGAATTATACTAAACAAACTTTCAAACTAAATAATTAAAAATGGGAAACATTAAAAATGAAAGAAAAATTCTACTCCAGAACCTTCAAACTGAAATGAACTCGAACTTAATTTTAAACTGACAAGATTTATATTCACCAAAAATTGTGATATTAAAACTTTTTTATTATAAAACCCTTTAAAATTTCAAGTATTTGTAGTAAATGGAAATCACTTAAAAACTAGTCATTTTTTAATTTCTAATTAAACTTTCCTAAATTCAACCATTCAATTTCAGCTACAAAATTAAAACCTATGAAAGGGAGAAATTTAAAATACAGCGTTTAAGCTGTAGAACTCTAAAATTATTTTAACCATTTAAAATTACTAGAATTATGCATTTATTGCTGCATCAATCTTAGTTACATAGTTTAATTTTTGTCTTTATTATTTTATACCTAGTTTTTATTTCTTTAATGTTAATTTTTCCTTTAGAACTATTATTCACTCTTGAAATTTTCTAACAGACATTTTTCAATGTGAAATGGCTTATAAGTTTAAATCTTAAACTAAAAATCGGAAAATTTTAAGATATAACACTGAAAATTAAAATAAATAATAAGCGACTAGATGGCTGTAATATATTATTTTTTGAAATTGTGCGGTTTTAAGCTTTGTAGTTCGAAATTGCTTTATGTGTACATCTAAAATTATCAAATTAAAAAAATGACCATCAAGGATTTAAATATGAAATTTTAAAATATTTAATAGCGAAATTGTTTCGTCATTTTGAATAATTATTTGAATTTGAAACAACATTATTTAATTTAAAAATCCAAGAATTATTCTAAAAGTTAATTTAAGAAAAAGGTTTAGTTTCAAAGCCTCAGATTAAATTGATTAAGAATAGCGCATTTAAGGCCATAACTTTGAATTAAAATTGTAGACATTTTAAAGATGATAAATATTTTATTAATAAGTATCATATGACTTTGTATTAAGTGACATTTAAACCGATAATGATTGTGAACCTTTAATGCTGTTCCATAATACATACTTTGATATTTCTTATTTCTTATTATGTTTTTCTTTATTCTATCATTTCGCTTATTTTTAAAACAAACTGTTACTGTCTTCTATAGTAGTTAAATATATTTTTGATACTAATAATTTCTAAGTTTGACTAATAAAACTTCGTTCTATTTTAAAAGATTGCAATAAAAAAACTATAATGAAAAATGGACTATAATAATTCATCAGCTAAACAAATAATTTTATTTTGTACATGAAGGTAGAATGTGGAGCTTTAAATTAGAAGCAAAAACTAAGCCTCTATTTAGACGGCTCAAGTGGAAGATTTTCAGATTTGTGCCTATAAGAGCGCTAAAGTAGGGACAACAATCGTATTGCAATATCTTCTACTTTAAAATCTTAGCCGCTAAAAATATTAGCGTGAAGAGTGTCAAAGTACGGCCTATATTTCTACTCGGGCATAAGCAGTTGATGCCGCGAAAAAACGACGCAAATCCGTTGTTTCTGATAAGATATCAGTTAGGAAAGATTTTGTTGAGCAATTAAAAATTGATTACGTTGAAATAACGAAATTTGCCGTTTTAAAATTAACTAAAATTCGTATTTGCTGATACAATTTATTTAAATAAATGAAAAATATTCTTGCCTAACAGAGGCTGCTTATAATATAATTTTAAATTGCACATAAAACCCCTTCAATGTGCAAATATGATTCAATTTTGAATAAGTACAAAACTCTAAATTGCGAACTCTCAATTTCAGCCACTGAAAATGTCCGGTTATCAGAGAATATTACGTTAATGTTCATGACAGTTTGGAAGATTTATATCACTTAATTAGATGCACAGTAGTATACCACTGCGCATCGAATTAATTATATAAATCTTCTAAACTGTCCTGAATTTTATTGTGCAATATTCCCTGACAAGCAGAAGTTTTCTTGGTTAAACGAATCTTGCCTTATACCTTAACCTTACAACACAAGATTTCAAACCTTGCATTGTCAGTTTCACGAAATCTTCACCGAATTTTTGGTGTTACATGGACAGTAAGGACTTTTATTGATCAATCGGTGAAAACTAAGTGGGCGATCAATAAAATGTAAAGAATAATGTAGCACAATTATGTGTGGCAATAGTGTGGCACATTTTTCACTGATTAATATTACAAGCTAATTTAAAAAACTTTCATATACCTCTTTTACTTTAAAAGCAAGAATTATATATGTTCCATGCATCCAATAAATTGTTAAATTTTGAAAATTTACAATTCCAAAATTGTAACGATATTAAAAATGGATTATGATCCTAATTTTAATTTGAAATTATTCAAATGTCTAAATATGCCATTTAATCTTATAATTAAATTATTCATTAAATATATATCTGCGATTACAGTATATAATTTTGAAGTTTAAAATTTGACATTTAAGTACTTATTAAACTATGAAGAGCTTTCAATTTTTAATTTTCAAACCAGAAAAAATTGTACAATCATTTCGAGACGTACTTCGGTCAATTTAAAAATTCAAGAATTCTCCTAAATATTTCTTTTGATTTCCATAACAAATCTTAATTCATCTAAATTTTCATTTCTACTTAGTGAATAAAATAAAATATCTTCTGTCTCTTTTCCATTCCAGTTTGGCTTACAGTCTGCGAGTAAATAAGAAACAAAAATTAAATTACTATCTACTCACATCGACACGCAAATCAATGAATATAATATGATTTCTATGATCCACTGTCTAATTATCAAATACCGTAAAAACTCGATTTTTTCAACAGGTCAGAAATCTTAACATCAATGCAGGAAAAACTATTAAACTTATTATTGTAAATGCTTGCTCAGACTGCAACTGAAAAGTTTTAGCACGTCGGTGGAAAGTGAACTTTCTACAAGGCTGTTGAATTCTTTGGTTTAAAATGGCGCGGAATGTAAAGTGTGAGAGTTGCTTTATGAATTCCTAAAAGTTTTTGTATGCTCGTACGCGTATATCGTCTGGCTGTTATGGAATTTTCTGTGTTTTGAGGCCACCGAATATTGAGAAGGTTAACAGGAGCACAAAGTGAATTCTCTAAATAATTTTAGTGACCAAAACATCTCTGCATAAGAGGAAAAAGTCCATTTTTTTATTTTTATTAAATTACACTTTTATATGCAAATAGTTTCTAATTAAATTAGCGAAAGAGAAGTATCTCCATAATATATAAAAGGATAAAGTATTTGCATCTGTAAAGCTTAAAATTGATAAATATCTACTTTTACTTTACTGCCAAGTTATTTAGATTTTGAATTTATATAAAATCTGCTATTTAACTTGAATATTAATTTTAATGATAATATTCATGCATAATGATAACAAATCATATTTACAATTAACATTTTTGTGATCAACGATTTTATCAAAACCACTTGTGCGAAAATTTTTTCCTTAACATACTTAAAATTTTAATTTTTATGTTATGTTCATGAACCAACGCCTGTTGCAGTAATTAATGCGTTGTCATTTAGCAGTTCTATATATCTGCATATGCTGTCCACACTGTCATGAAACCGCTTTTTCACTTGTTGATACATTTTTTCTGTTCAATGAAAATGCCGGAATCTGCCTCACTATTAAAAACGATGAATATTTTGGCAAATTTGTAGGTGCGAACGAGAAAATTCCAGGTTTAATTAAATTCTGAAAAAGATCATGAAAATAGGAAAGTTAAAAATATTGCAGTATTTGCAACAAGGAAGTTGTTATGAATATAATTTTAATGCCAAAAAAACTATATTTAACGCTTGTCTTTTTAACCTAATGTTAAATCGGAAAATATAAGTTACTGCCACTTTTCTTATTCATCATCATATGAGCCACAAGAAGGTTCATGAATTCCCTTTCGTAAGATATAATATACTCTCAACAATAGTCTGGCGTGGGTGAAGCACCGAAAGTAAAAATACTCAGGGCTATACATAATTGCCTTTACAATGGACCCGTCTGTCGCCATAAATTGCTACTAGCATACTAATTTGCTATATCATGGGGATATTGTCAAACGATTTTCTTTTTTAAAATGCTTCTCAATAATTAATAACGAGGGGGACAACAGTAGACAAACATCAATCGAAGATTTCGTTTTTGGCCTGAATACATTGGAAATGAATCAACAAGATTGCTACACATTACAGAATTTCTATATCGAAATTCTATCTCTCAACCAGATTTTTTCCAGATTCGTTGCAGGCCAAGTTTTGTAAAAATTCCAAGCACTCACAGCTTTATTCCAATAGAGAATTAGAGATTTTCAAAGAAGGAAAAAATATTATTAAAATGACCTAAGCACAATACATATGAAACCAAAGAAACGGAATAAATTAAATTATTTTCAAAGATAAAGTAATTATTTTTAAAAACTTCAGATATTCAAAGTGCGCTGCACAAAATGTGTGCAAAAGGATTTCCAGTAAAATTTTCGCATTAGGAGTCTTGAGGATCATCAGAAAAAGCATTATAAACCCAAAACATTTAATCAACTTCAACAAAAGGTATTTTCTACACGATTTGTATGCGTCCTTTTAAGTATCAATCAATTTCTTTTAAATCCTCATTTAAGATTTGAAATTCTAAATGGCTTTTAAATTTCACATATTTTTAATTTTAATTATTCTTAAACACGAAAACGATTAAAGTCTAATTCTCGATAAACTTGCAAACTTCATTAATTACAATAAACTTAAGCAATTTCCGTACATTTTTAAAACTGCGAGCGTTTCTATTTGCCAATTATTTAAAAATAAATTAGGTTTGAAATTCTGTTTTAAAATACCCTCCATGAATTTCAAACTATCTTTTCTGATTTTTCTAATTTAAAAGTTTTTATCTTGTAATTGCTTTTAAATTCAGGTGTTTATAAATTGAACTTCTCTTAAGCAAAATTTTTCTAATTTCTGCCTGAGAAAGCGGCGATTAGTTCGCCTACATTGCGTTCCTATAACACCCTCCTCCACTAGCTTTTTAAATTTCCTAGTATTTTTTTGTATTCGACTCAAAATCCAGATATTTGATCTTTTACTAGATTAATTCTATTTTATACTTGTTTATCATTTATTATACACAGATATTTACAATATTAATACAATATAAATGAGTCTATTGAAAATGTATTCATTTATCACAAATTTTACAAATCAATGTTGGATGCTGTAATTTCAAATCAATCGAAAATTATAATTTAAATATCTGAATGTTACACACTACTATTATTCGATCGATGGCGCTTTCCTTACTATTAAATAGATTTTTTTTAAATTTTGATGTAAAATTGTGCAAAAATAAACACTTTCAATTTCATATTATTTAATTGCGAACAATTCAAACGTAAAATTGCTCAACTATTAAGATTTTCAATCATTTGTATGTGTACCTACGTTATTAAAAATATTTTTCAACTTTGAATATTTGAATTTAAAATGATTTGGAATTATGTAACTATTGGCGTTTCCAAATAAAAATTATACAACTTTTTAAGTTGTCTATTTGAAACTTTTATAATCGCTTTCAATTTATAACGCTTCAATTGATAATATTCCATCATTTTTTTTTAATTTCTTCAAAAAGTTATAAAATTTAAAGCTTAAATTAAATTTTTATATAGTGAAATTATATGAATTTGCAACAATTCTAGAAGAAAATAAGAACTTAATGATTTGATGTAAACTACTTTTTCGGCCATAACTGATTAACATTTGAAGCCAGATCATTTTTAATTTCAGGTTTTCTGAGACCTTTTAAAAAATTCAATTTTTTCTAATTCCTGCAGAGGATTTTTAAAAATTTCATGTTTTTCAGTTTTTTTTTTAGTAAGCCTCAATTAGAACTGATTTGAAATGCATTTTTATGAGTCCCTACTTTTTCTTAAATAATAGACGTAAATGTTATAAAAATAAGGCCCCGGCCACGCGTACCGAAATTTCGGTGTGGATGGCCGAATTTTTTCGATACGAGTAGTTCTAATACTTAGATCCTCTATCTTACATTTTAAGCATGATTTTACTAATTTATTCTAGGACATATTTTAGCGAAAACTGTCACGTTCTAATTTCTTCATTGATTTGCATTAATATAATGAGAGTTTGTATGTAAAATGAATCTAGATTGGCAAAAGTCTTAAAGTGAATCCAGATTGCCTAATTTCTTACAATCAGACCAAGACGTAAATGACAACAAATTTCTTTCGCAATTGTATGAACGAAAAAGATAGATATGTGTTTCTACAGAGCGAATGCAACCTTCTATTATATGAGGAAAATCTTTTCTTCTTCGTATTTCCCACTCTAGCAATAAATGCATAAAGTCTTAAGCCATTAACTAATTGTAAAAGTCATGCTTTTACAACTCATAGTTTTCACTTTTCAATACTGGTCAATAAATACTTCGCTAATTAGATCCATAAAAAGTTATTTTTTACTGAAATAGATTCATTACTACTTTACTTTCGCAATAGACAATAAATTACTGGATTCACGTGTATACGCATGTCAAGCTTATTAAAGCATTAATCAAACCTATTGAACTCCTTAGATGATTAAAATCAAAAAGCGGAAACAAAGAACTGCATCAATTTTTGTTTGTTTGAGAGAAATTAAAGGAAATAGTAATTATTGATATAATTAATCGAGTTTTTATCTCGGGATAATAATTAGGGCGCGTGGCCATATAATGAGCTTTCGGGGTGATCGATTTCTAAAATGAGAAACTGGAATTTGAAAAATTAGTATTGTAATAATTATTATATGCCTTAAAGATTCTTTATTTCAATAATAAAGCATTGATCGACAAATTAAGCAGAATATTTAAAAGAAAGATTCTTTAGTGATATTTATATAGAAATGGCTCTTCTATCCTGAGAAAATGTTTTGTTGGACTTAAAAACGTTTTTGTTGCTAGCAAAGCAGCCATTTTTGTCTTCATGAGAATTTGATTTTTTTAACAAATCATTTGTTGAACCAAGAATAATGTTTTTTGTTAAAAGAACAAAAATTTCTATTAGGACAACATTTTGTTGCAGAAAATTAGTGAGGCAAGTAACGAAAGGAATTATTTGGATGGCATCGTCCTTGACACATTTACTATTAGGCATCTCTAATGTCGATAATATTCAGATATCAATGGCATCCTACGATGTTTTGTCATGCATAAATTAGTATTGTAAATCATTACTTTACATTTCAGTATTAGAATTATATAAATTTCAAAAAATAAGAACACTATATTGGACAAACAGAAAAGTTTGTTAGTATTTGTGCATCAAATAGTGTTAGTTGCCTCAAGAAAAATGTTGACGAATTCCACAGAACTTTTGTGGACGTAACAAAAGCAAAATTTTATTTAGATTTTCATTGTACTGCTTTGGAATTCTGAAACCGCGATGCTTTTAAACACATTAATAAAAATGTTTATGTTTCGAAAAACTGCGCATAAACTGGAGAAGCAGGATTCTTTATGAACTGAGAATTCGAACCTAAATGAAATGTTATTTGTTAAAAATAAATATTTTTAAAGTAACACTATACATTTTTTTAACTTTCTTACTCATTTTGCGGATATTTTTGCATGCTTTAAACTACATTTAAATACCTCGAGCCTTGAATTCTTTCTGTTTTTCATAATGAAGCAAATAATGATAATAATGCTCTTGAGTTTAGATGATCAAAAGTTTTTATAATGCTTCTAGATGTTTAGATGAATTTGCATATTTGGGTTGTTTTGTATTTGATCACTGTCAAATTGGGATTACAGTACAAAATTGTGATCCTAAGAAACTGTAATGCCATCTAGCTCTATATTAATTTGAATTTCCGTAAAGAATACTTCTAACTTAAAAGTTAGTCTAACCTGGATGCTTTAACGTGCTAATGGTACTATGTTACTGAAAGTAGCCTAGCTGAAAACATAAGTAGACATTTATTTACGAGCAAAGGTAAAAAATAAGACATCAAAGGCTTAAAGTTAAGAATTGCGAAACTTACGTTGACCATCCGTATTTATCTTTAAATCCAGCACTGGAACTAGCACTCTGAATTTCAGGACACTTTTCCTCACTCCCTCTTATTTAAAATGAATATTTTCATTCAATTTCGTCAAAACACTTTTTGCCATTTAGGGTCTCCGATAAATATTTGGAAACTTGATGTTGAATTTTCAAAAAGAGGAAACAAGAACTTAAGGAATTCAGATGATCAGAAATAAATCTGGATTAATTATCGATTAAAAACACAGGCACATTGTACACGCGACGTCACGCAACCGCGGCGGTGCTCCGAGCTTTTCTTTTACCAACAGTCCTCGACTGTCGACTGTCTTGCACTAGCACTCTTCACTCTAGCAGGCGAGTTCTGCTGGTGCCCTCGGATCCGGTCCCGATCACCACCATCCTCTGGCCTTCCTCCTCTTTCTTCAGCACTTACCGACACGACGACGACGACGTTGTTCCCTTCTCTCACCTCTCCAGGCTCTCCAGGTACAACTCTCACCAAACGTCTCCCCTCCCCACCCCCTCGCTCACACTCTCTCTCTTTTTCTCTTGGCATTTCTTCAAGTAACGTATCTCAGCAGCGTCCTGGTGAATTAAAATGTCCTATAATATGATTACAATCTCATTTAATGCATTTCGAGTTGTCTGATTAGATTCAATTATGGATATCTTATCTATCCAGGTGCTGATTATAGTAATTGCAGGTTACCCAAACTCGAACCCGGCATGTATGGTGAATAGGGAAATGGCAATTTGGCACCTACAATGAATTGTGCATATAGCAGTA
Source organism: Belonocnema kinseyi (assembly GCF_010883055.1). NCBI lineage: Eukaryota > Metazoa > Arthropoda > Insecta > Hymenoptera > Cynipidae > Belonocnema > Belonocnema kinseyi. Next base: position 112,942,285 of record NC_046663.1, read on the forward strand.
ATATAGTAGAGAGAATATTTATAATATTAAGAAAGAATCTTTAAAAGTTAAAGAAATATTGAATCACGAAAGAATGTTGAAAATTCAACATGTGGGTCATTTCTCATTAGTTCCAACCCAAAAGCTAACCCTTTAAGTTGAATTTTTTAATTTCATTCGTTGGAATTTATTATTAGAGGGTATCCACTTTCATTGCCTAAAAATTTTCCTGTTTTTCATGGTTCCCAAAACTTTCGCGGTCATCAACAATTAAAAACTGTAAGCTTCTAAAGCAAATTGAAATTACTAAAATTCTAAAAATTGAAATTTTAAACTGCAAATTGAAGCCGCCAAAATTGAACCCCTCTGAATTTTCAAATTTTTTATGTTATCTCGCAAGAGAAATGAATCGACAAGAATATATGTCAAAGCTGTACTTACGTCCACGAATTAAGCTTACCATTGCTTCAGCTCACTGTTTTTGAAGTCTCAAATATATATTAATTTCTATTTCGGATGATTTTAAAAATCTAAATAGCTGTACCATCAAGAAACAATAAATAATTTAATTATTCATTGTTTCTCACAAATTAAAAAAAAATGAGGAAGAAAAGAAAATCATTTGTGACTTTCCAACATGATTTTATGCCAATTTTATAAAATTATTATTTTTTCATTGTCCCGAAACTATAGAGAACAGTTCTATAAAATTATAACCGATTTTTCGCCACAACATAATTTATCTTTTGTATTATTATAATATAATTACTATTATACTCTAATATCCATTGACATGTTTAAGCACACCATTATTTACTGTTGCACAATCACTACTATCTAAAGATTGATGCAATAATTTAAAGTAAATTATTTTGTTTTGGACTGTCAAATGAATGCAATTATTCAGTTTGTGGCTAATACCAGTAGCAGCGTATTTATTTCAAGATCTTTTTGAGATGATGACGCGTTTCGGTACAGATCTGTACCCTTATCAAATCGTAGTTGAATTTCTTTACAAAAGTTTGTTGGAGCATTTTGGAGAAACATCTTATATTGAAATTTAGATGATTAATAATATGGTTAGGTAGTATATTGTAATCTTCACTTCGAAAAAGAAAGTTTCTACAAAACAGTTGGAGAAGATTACGAAAAAGCTATCCTTTTACTACGAAAACCGCAAAACCCAAAGAAGATTTCTTTTTCGATGTAAAGATTACAATCTACTACCTAACCATGTTATTAATAATCTAAATTTCAATATAAGGTGTTTCTTCAAAAAGCTCCAACAAACTTTTGTTAAGAAATGCAACTACGATTTGACAAGGGTACATATCTAGACCGAAACGCATCATCATCTCAATAAGATCTTGAAATAAATACGCTGCCACTGGTATTAGCCACCAACTGGATAATTGCATTCATTGACCAGCCCAAAACTAAAATAATTTGCTTTAAATTATTTTATCAATCATTAATTAAGTGGCTTAAAACAAAACAACATCATGAACAACGATACAAGTTTCTACAAAAGACTTGGAGAAGATTACGATTTATACACTGTTAGTGTTGTAAAGGAATGAAAAAGGCTCTCCTTTTACTCCGAAAACCGCAAAAACCAAACAAAATTTCTTTTTCGATGCAAAGTTTACAATATGCTACCTAACCATATTATTAATAATCTAAATTTCAATATATGATTTTTCTTCAAAAAGCTCTAAGATTTGATAAGGGAACAGATCTGTACCGAAACGCGTCATCATCTCAATAAGATCTTGAAATAAATACGCTGCCACGGGTATTAACCACAAACTGAATAATTACTACTGTCTAAATGTAAATCAGTGAAATTTCACTGATTCAAATAGCTAGAAATGGGTCACTGACAATCACTGAAAGGCAACTTATTTATTTAGTGAAATAACCACTTTTAAGTGTTGGCAGCACTGCACCATGTCAATTTAGCAATCATAACCCTCTCAACGTACACTTCATTCCAGCATGCATGGAACGTACATAGGTACAAATTGGGATTTCGCGATTTCAGCAGCTGATTTAAAGATGAAGAAAGGTTCAAAACATATCGAAAGACATGTTTTCTGTGTGAAATTTTCAGTAGAATACAATTCTGAAACTAAAATTAACAAAAAATTACATTTTGTTACAAAAAATTGTTTTAAACAAAGTATGTTCTTTAAACAATTAATTTTTCTTTTGAAAAATCGATTTTTTTGCATTTTGATAGAATTTAAAAAACACCAACGCGATTTGTTAGCTAAAATATTGTTTTTTAAGAAAAAAATTATATAAAAGTAATATAATTATGCTAAGTATTTTTCCAAAGCCCCCGAAGTTACATTTTCAAAGAGGGAATTTCAGGATTTGAGTGGACAAGTAATAGCAAATATATTAAAAAACACTAAAATACCACAAACCATTTATTTACCATAAAAATCATGTCGATAATTAAAAACTAAAAAGAAATATCTAATTTTCAGCAAAACGCTCGCATTCAACGCAGATCGGTGCCCGACGGTCGTCACACATTCTTCGCAAGCAGTTCGGGCACCTCATGCGTGTTCGGCTAGTAACTGCCGTTTCGCACATGTGAAATCTTGCCCGTGTGTCTCTCGAATCACATAGAACGCTGCAGGTATGAGCTCATCCATTTCTAAAACTTTTTGGATGGTTCTTTTGATCGAAGCGCGTAACGTTGGCAACTCTAATCGTCGCCGAAGGTGCGGTTCCACCAACCCAAACGCCAAATTTCTAAAAAAATGTTTCGAGAAACTTTTTTATTTTCGGCATTTAAGTTATATGAAACTTGAGAGTTCACAACAGTTTGGTCAAGCATATTGAAAAAAAACCGTAAGGGCCATCTTTGAGTACGGCGACCAGTAGAAAAGTGATGACATTTTTGATCAAATGCATCAGTTGCACCCTTGTAACTGTTATACGATATTACTATTTCCGGTTTTTGAGTTTTATTATTAATTGCGGCCGTATGATGAGCGGACTATAACAAAAGTAGTATTTTATTTTGACGCTGGATGTATGAAAGAAGAGTTAAGTTATTTGAAAATGCAAAACGTGCCGAACCTACAGCGCTCTTAGCTTTCAAAGTAGATGGAATTTCCCTCTTGTTTTTTCGGATACTACCAACTGCTTGTAGCTGATAATCTGTTTTTAGCGTTTCAAAAAGAGGAATGGATGTGAACCAGTTGTCCATCGATATTGTTCTCCATGTGCTAGAAAGAGAAGCTTGATCGATCAAAGCTTTTATAAAATAAGTTAGCACAGAATCATTTGCATTTGGTTTTGTATGAAAATATTCCAAATTTCTCTAATTGGGGTAAGTTTATCATTAGCTCGACGTTCCGATCTTGCATTTTTATCATCAAACCGCAACACACGATTTAAAAATTCAAACATTTTTTCAGATAATGTAGTCCGATAAATTGCGCGACCGAATATATCACTCTACATATCTTTTACGCTTAATTTATTTTCTCTAAAATAAGCACTGTAAAAACAAAGACCAAAATAAGCGCACAATTCTTCTCTGTCAAGCTCTTTATAAAAAGTTTGATGTTGACGGCCCTCAATTATAAATATATTTCTAACGCGTTCGATTTCTTCATTCGTATGCATTACAATTTTATCTAAAATCGCATTATCAAATAATAGCCGAAACGCTGCGTCCGGAGTTTCTACGTTCATACCTTCATTTTTTGTTGTAGCAGAGAAGTTTGCCTGTCCACTTGAACGACGGCCACGTCTGTCAGGTTCTTCCTCAGACCATTTGTAGGAAGATTTTGCTGCTGGAACAGTTTTGCGAAGACGACCACGTCTCCTCTGCCTGTCTGCACTTTCACTGCGACGACGTTGCTTCGATGCAGACTCTGCTTCCAAATCGAATTCGTCATCTTGTTCAGGTTCGGATTCGTTGTCCCTTTTTTCCACATTTTCAGTCTCGTTATATAATTCATAAAAAATTACATCAATATAAATATTAATTTGAGTTTTCTTTTTCAATTATACCAGAACTAAAAAAAATTTCCTGCGTGGGGTTCATTGCTCTTCAAATTCTGCATAAAGGATCCTAGGGTAATTCCAATTTGTTTATTTTGTAAGTAGTTATTGCAAAAACAGTATATTCTATAAAAATATTTTAATTGCTGCAAAGAATATTGCAATTTTTCAACTTTGTTACAACTTCAAGTTCTTGCAATTCAAAAAGAAAATTTTTACGATTTACATTTATAAGATGTTGTGATACGGTGGAAAAAGCTTCAAAATGAGCCCAAGAACATTAAAAAATATTGATTATTTCGAAAGTTATTGAACATTTCATAAAACATTGAAATTTATACTATTTTTACCATGACTTCTTACAAAATAGACATATTGGCTTCACCCTGTGCTTATTTTATACATAATTTGGAAAACAATCGACCTTTTAAATGGAAATTTTTTTAGCTCTTTCACATTTTGAGTCTTGCTATCTAATCTTTAAAAAAACTTTACATCGATATAAATATAAGAACTTTATTTAGCTGAAAAATCAGCGGTTGAAAAAGTTATTGATAGGCATCTTTTTTTCATCTGTGCGTAATATATACGTAAATATACACAGCCCTAAAACGTTTGCACGGCATTGTTTTTTTCAAATAAATGTTGGCTAATAAAATTATTAAATTATCTCTTCATTCATCAACTTACCTTGATTATCGGAGACTGCAAATAAACTTCCATCGTCGCTTTCCTCGGAAAAATGTTCCTCTTCCGAATCTGAAAGGGACGCTACTACATCCTTTGAACTTCGTAGGTTGTAGACCCGGGCATTCATTCTGAAACACAAATTATTAAATAATTATTTGTTTATAATTAGAAATAAATTACAAAAATGTGCACAAATTTTAGAAAAATAAAATTTATTCACAGTCGCCATCAAATGCGAAAAAATTTTTTGTTTCCAATTTCTGTCAATAAATATATTTAAATCTATAATTATTGTAAAAATAATTAAATTTACTTACTTTTGAAAGAACTCGAAACACGGAGCAGCAAAAGCTACAAATAAACGCGCACTCAACGACAATAGATGCTAAAGAAGTGCCGCATATTTGTCGTAGTAGGGGTGTATCTCGGAAAAGTGAAAGCGGAAAATGCCAGAAATTTGAAAATTTTGCTGGTGCCGATTCACACCAAAGTACGTCGAGAGGGATAATAAAATAATATTTTAGTGCATTCAATCCAAGA